>NC_084751.1:22029183-22041899 GCF_033978785.1 Entelurus aequoreus | reverse complement strand
AATAACGAAAAAGTAACACAAAGTCTCTAGAAACTTGAAAAACAATCTCACTAAGTACATTGTGCAATAAGCGCAACAATTGAAAAATAGAGCAAAACAGTGTAATTGTTACAGTTCAAACACCTGCCGCCTCTCACTCTGCAGTGCGCTCCGCTGAGCGCGCCTTGGGACACGCCCAGGGGCGTTCCTCTCCTGCATCAGCCGCGCCTCCGCTCACTCTAGCAATCAACACACCTGACGCTGGTGAGATCCCTGACTTCATAAGCCAGCGCGACCTGCATTCCAGTGCCGGAACATAGCTCCTTGTACCAGTACAATAAACCTTACACGCCTATAGCTCCCTTTCCTATGTGCTTCCTCGCTCTTTGTGTTTCCGCTCCATTGTGCTCATTGTGTCTTGTCCTGTGTTGTCATCCAGCAGCCATTCGTCATCCCCTGGTTTCGAGCTGTGTGTCTCGTCTCCCCGGATCCCCTCTGGACTTCTTGCTGCCTTCTCTGATCTCAAGTCAAGTCAAGTCAAGTCAAGTCAACTTTATTTATATAGCACATTTTCAACAACTTTTTAGATTGAACCAAAGTGCTTTACAGGTTAAAAAAGCATGGAGCAAACAAAAAACAACAACAACAAAAAAAACTAAGCAAAAAAAAAAAAAAAAAAAAAAAAACTCAACATCACGCCAGCCCCCGGACAACGACGCCTCGCTCCAGCCCCTGACCACCTGCCTGCCCCCGGACCTCCGAGCCTGCCTTGCCCTTTCTGGGACTTCCGCACCGATCTCAACACACACCTTCAACACCACCTCGCTATACGTAGTCACACTATATATATTTGGATTAGTCACACACTTCAGTTATATATATTAATAAACACGCTGCAAGCTCACGACGTCTCTGCCTCCGTGCCGTCTCCTTCTCCCTCTGTACCGTTACAGTAATATAAAAAATATACAACTTAAAAAGACTTTGTGACTTATTTTGGTGGCTACCATACATTATATTACTTTATTTGTTTTCAAGTAATAATCCCTCATTTTTAAGGTGTGGGTGGCTTTATTTTTTTTAGCCATGGCGGTCATACTTGCCAACACTCCGATTTTCCTGGGAGACTCCGAATTTCAGTGGCCCTCCTTATAATCTCCCAGGGCAACCATTCTCCCGAGTTTCTCCCAATTTTCCACCCGTACAACAATATTGGGGGCGTACGTTAAAGCCATTGCCTTTAGCATCCTCTACAACCTGTCGTTACGTCTGCTTTCCTCAGTACAAACAGCGTGCCGGCCCAGTCACATAATATATGCAGCTTTTACACACACATAAGTGAATGCAAGGCATACTTGATTAACAGCCGTACAGGTCACACTGAGGGTGACCGTATAAACAACTTTAACACTGTTACAAATATGCGCCACACTGTGAACCCACACCAAACAAGAATGACAAACACATTTCGCAAGAACATCCTCACCGTAACACAACATAAACACAACAGAACAAATACCCAGAACCCCTTGCAGCACTAACTCTTCCGAGACGCTACAATATACAGCCCCGCTACCACCAAACCCCCCCCCATCTCCCGAATTCGGAGGTCTCAAGGTTGGCCAGTGTGATGGCGGTGTACCACAATCAATTACATTAAGGGGAAACTTGGACTACATTTAGACTTACGATGCTGTAAAATTGTCATAAAAATGCTCACATTTTGTTGTATTCAGTGTTACTGATCCATGTCCAGTAATATCAAGCCTACAGTACTTCCAAATTAATACGTGTGTGGCCAACTCAAAAAATATTACACACCCACTTCAAAGGACAACACAACAAATGGAAGCTGGCATGCACATACAATGCCAGTCCACAATATTAGGTAAACCTGCTATTTGTTAAGACATTTGTTTTTTATTATTATTCAATAATCATGTTTTCAACATCATGGATGAATAACTGGTAGAGTGCAATAAAAAAAAAGTGCTTGTTTGAAGACTTGCTTCACTGATCACCATTATCCCAAAATTGCGATCATAACTCATCCTCCTCCACTTTTTTCAAGCGCACCTCTCTGTCGCAGCTGCATCTCTCTTAAGAGCGTACTCACACTCATATTCACTCACACACATTTTTGCCGTGCTGTACTTGGGATCAGAGCCCTCAGAGTAGTCAAACGTGCCTAACCTTAGTTGTGAAGTGAGCCCAAGCATGGTGTGATGGGCCTCGTGTGATAACACTCGAAGTCACTGTGTATGTGAGAGTAAAAGTGGCAGGAAGAAAGTCTCTTGACTTACTTTGATTGATGTTGTTGTACCACAGGCCAGTTTGCATCTATAAACCTTTTGTCCATGAATATAAGACAACTCATCTTTTACTGACTGATTTCTGGGTTTAAAAAAATACCTACATTAGGGATTTAGGGCTATATAAATAAACTTTGATTGATTGAGAGTACAGTGCTTTCAGACAAGAGGCTGTACCAAATGCGAAATGACACGTCATTATGATCTCTTGAAGAAACAATGCTTTTACTGAATTATGTGACTTCATTTTACCGTCAACGCTATGTGTTTCCATGGTACCGGCACAGAACTGTGACACACCATGCCACGCTACATTATAGGTGATTGTGGTCATTTTACTTTTAGGTCACTAAAACGGGAAACCAGGAGTTGCCATGGCGATGAAAGACCCAGTGTGACATGACTCTGCCAAGTGTAAATGAAAGTAATGAATGATCGACGTTAATGTTCAATTTGTTGCAGCTTTACCTATTTTTTTCCCTCAACTCTCAAGTTTGTCTCTGTCTTACTAATTATTCTTAAACATATATACAAACATATATATTTTTTTAGAAATAGCAACAAAAAAAAAACACGTTAATTATATGCATTTGTTAAATTCCAGTTCAAAGTTGGCCATAAACAAAAGTCTAATTTACAGATTAAAGCAGAACTGTAAGAGAAGGAGCAGCACTTCACTTGGATAATAATGCATGTGAGAAGTCTGCTACTTCTGTCTGGTATGAGTGTGTGTGACACAGAAGCTTCATGACTGCAAGCATTTTTGTAACATTTTGCCTACCATCCACAATCCTTATGTAAGACAAGAACAAGAAGGTGTTTTCTTTTTTTATACATTCTAACTCATAAATAAGGGCTAACAAAAGTCAGCTAACAATAGAGGAAATGGTATTCACTCTATTTCGCCTATTAAGTGTTGTAAAACGATCCAAAGACCTCCATCAACGTTTTATATACATGCTCTAAGTATATACATTATGTCAGGGGTCACCAACCTTTTTGAAACCAAGAGCTACTTCTTGGGTACTGATTAATGCAAAGGTCTACCAGTTTGATACACACTTAAATAAATTGCCAGAAATAGCCAATTTGCTCAATTTACCTTTAACTCTATGTTATTATTAATAATTAATGATATTAATCTTTGTGGAAACACTGATCATCTTAATGATTTCTCACAATAAATATATATAGAACCAGATAAATATCAATATGCAACACTTTATTTTTTATATTTTCTCTAAGTGCACATTTTTCAAATTGAACATTTTCAAATGATCACTTCTAAGACAGTCTTGTGAAATCAGAATATCCCATTTTAACTAGCTAGCCACTAACATTTTTTTAACAAATCATGAATTACTTTGCACCATGTTTGTACAAATAATAACTCATGTAAAATACAAAAGTCAACTCTCAAATGTTTAAATAAATCATGTCACACTTTGAACTGGAAACCAAATCTGTTATCTGTTTCTTTGTCAGTTAGTGAAGACCAAGTCTTTAAAATATTTTCTTGGATTTTCAAATTCTATTTGAGTTTTGTCTCTCTTAGAATTAAAAATGTCGAGCAAAGCGAGGCCAGCTTGCTAGTAAATAAATACAATTTAAAAAATAGAGGCAGCTCACTGGTAAGTGCTGCTATTTGAGCTATTTTTAGACCAGGCTAGCGGGCTACTCATCTGGTCCTTACGGGCTACCTGGTGCCCGCGGGCACCGCGTTGGTGACCCCTGCATTATGTTAATGTAGTAAATGGCCCATTCATAATAACATTTAATATTTGCTTATTTGGGTAATTTTAAGCATACGGCAGAGCACTAATTTCACAGATGCATCACAACGTTTACTATTTCCTTCAACAACAACAACTATCCTATGCATTCATCGAGTTACAAAATCTGCTGACCATATGCGGGTACATAGACAACCTGTATTTTATAAAAATGTGTCCTTCATTTAGCGTTTAATACTTACCAATAATGAGGCAAGAAGCAATGATTTAAAGGGGAACTGCACTTTTTTTCACAATCATTATGAAAGACATGACCATACTTGCCAACCTTGAGACCTCCAATTTGAAAGTGCAATGCTTTGCAGCCAGTAGCACAGCCTTTGAAGGAGCATAGGTATGTGCAGTGTAATATTCTGGGTTGGGGTCAATAACCAGGGGAAGGGGATGAAGTTACGTCTCTTTACTTCATACAAAAATGTAATTCACTTCAGAACCGACTCCCACACTTGCCGTCAGGATGCGCAATACAACGTAAACCGTTGGCCAACCAAAAAGTAACCACAGAACACGATAGTGTGCTGTGGTTACTTTTTAAAACCGTTGGCCCAACGGTTTACGTTGTATTGCGCACCCTGACGGCAAGTGTAGCAGTCGGTTCTGAAGTATGAAGTAAAGAGCGGACGTGACGGCAGGCTGTCCTCACTCAGGTCCGCACGGACCTGGAGGGGGCGTGCCTCAAGTCCGGCTGGAAATGGGGAGAAATTCGGGAGAATGGTTGTCTCGGGAGATTTTCGGGAGAGGCACTGAAATTCGGGAGTCTCCCGGAAAATTCGGGAGAGTTGGCAAGTATGGACATGACAACGGATGGATTTTTTTTAATGCATTCTAAATATTAAAGGCCTACTGAAATGGATTTTTTTTATTTAAACGGGGATAGCAGATCCATTCTATGTGTCATACTTGATCATTTTGCGATATTGCCATATTTATCTGAAAGGATTTAGTAGAGAACAACGACGATAAAGATCGCAACTTTTGGTCTCTGATAAAAAAAGCCTTGCCCCTACCGGAAGTAGCGTGACGTAGTCAATTGAACAGCTCCTCACATTTTCCTATTGTTTTCAACGCAGCTTGAGCGATTCGGACCGAGAAAGCGACGATTACCCCATTAATTTGAGTGAGGATGAAAGATTCGTGGATGATGAACGTTAGAGTGAATGACTAGAATGCAGTGCAAGACATATCTTTTTTCGCTCTGACTGTAGTTTAGGTACAAGCTGGCTCATTAGATTCCACTCTCTCTCCTTTTTCTATTGTGGATCACGGATTTGAATTTTAAACCACCTCGGATACTATATCCTCTTGAAAATTAGAGTCGAGAACGCAAAATGGACATTCACAGTGACTTTTATCTCCACGACAATACATCGACGAAACACTTTAGCTACGGAGCTAATGTGATAGCATCGTGCTTAACTGCATATAGAAACAAAATAAATACATCCCTGACTGGAAGGATAGACAGAAGATCAACAATACTATTAAACCAGGGACATGTAAATACACGGTTAATGCTTTCCAGCCTGGCGAAGCTTAACAATGCTGTTGCTAACGACGCCATTGAAGCTAACTTAGCAACCGTACCTCACAGAGCTATGCTAAAAACATTAGCTATCCACCTACGCCAGCCAGCCCTCATCTGCTCATCAACACCCGTGCTCACCTGCGTTCCAGCGATCGACGGTGCGACGAAGGACTTCACCCGATCACAGATGCGGTCGGCGAGACGGAGGAAGTTAAGGTGAGTTCGCCGGCTAACGCGTCTGCTATCCATCTCTGTCTTCCTGGTTGTGTTGCTGTAGTGCGCCGCTAATACACCGATCCCACCTACAACTTTCTTCTTTGCAGTCTCCATTGTACATTAAACAAATTGCACAAGATTCACCAACACAGATGTCCAGAATACTGTGGAATTATGAGATGAAAACAGAGCTGTTTTGTATTGGATTCAATGGGGTACCTATACTTCTGTTTCACTGGCTACGTCACGCGCATACGTCATCATCCAAAGGCGTTTTCAACCGGAAGTTTAGCGGGAAATTTAAAATTGCACTTTATAAGTTAACCCGGCCGTATTGGCATGTGTTGCAATGTTAAGATTTCATCATTGATATATAAACTATCAGACTGTGTGGTCGGTAGTAGTGGGTTTCAGTAGGACTTTAAATAAACGTAAATAAAAGTCTGCTTACAGTAGAGCCAATGGGAGCGCCACTATTCCGCCCATAAAATCCGATAAATAACCATTCAAAAAGCGCCAACAACACTCAATCTATATTTCGTGACTTGAATATTAACCAAATATTAGTGATATTATTATTATAAGTGGTAACGCAGACAAACTCGTTAGAGTGGCGCTGTGATCACTTCCGGGTGTGCCTATGTTTACATCGTTGAGTGGTCTGCTGCTCCTCGCTTCCTTGCTCCCTGCAAGTTTATTGTAGATCATAAATCATGCCTCTCACCTGAAAAATAGATGGCTGAGAATATAATCTGACAAGTTGGGACCCTTTGACAGCCGTTTCGGGCCTGGAACTGGCGAGGACGACACAAAAATCACTTAACTATTCCGGAAGACTCAATGACACCGTAAAATCCGGACAAAAAGTTTCTACTTTTTTCCTACACTTTGAACCTTGCGACTTATAAAACGGTGCAGCTAATTTATGGGTTTTTCTTCACTGATGTGTTAAATGCTTTTCATTAAACCCAAGCAGAAACACTGGAATGGTGTGTAATTGTTTGTGCTATGGCACCATCTTTTGGATGAGTTCGCTCACTGCAGGTGGTGCAGGTTGAAATTGTACTTCCTGTTTTAATGCCTGCAACTGGAAATAAAAACATATATAGGTGCTAAACCATCCCATGTGTGATGTCTGTAAGTGTTTCAAGCATATTTGTACATGCTATCGTAATGTATGAAACTAGCATCGTTAGCAGTAGCTAATATGCTAACACGTCTACGAGTGTCTCTGTTAGTATTATTATTTTACAACTTGCATTTTTTTTGTATTGTTTTAGTTTTACAAATTCCTCAGCAAAATCACCAAAGTGTCACCGTAGAGTTTTATGAATGTGCCTGTTACTACCTTATTTTTCGGGCCATTGAGCGCACCGAATTATAAGGCGCACTGCCGATGAGTGGGTCTCTTAGGTCTATTTTCATACAGAAGGCGCACCGGAATACAAGGCGCATTAAAGGGGTCATATTATGATTTGTTTCTAAATTTGGTCTACGTAACATGTAATGGTGGTTCTTTGGTCAACATGTTGCATAGATTATGCTTTACAGACCATCTTTCTGACAATCACTATTGGATTCGCCGTTTTGTGGACGGTCTTATTTACGTGGCTCATCTTCGACAGCGTCTTCCCCCCATAACCTTTGTTGTAGCGGTGTAGCGTGCAAGGACGGGAGTCGAAGAAAGATGGAGCTAATTGTTTTACTGACATTCAGACTTTACTTAAGTCAACAATGGAGCAGCATCTCCTCATCCATGGCTCTATAGTGCGACAACGGCAGAAATGTGTCCCGTAAAAAAACATCCAACCGGAAATCTTTAATAACTAAAGTTCTGTAGGTGAATTATGTAAACTCACTACACCGGTAGTTTTTAGCGCTTTCATAGCGTCTACTGACAGATATAAATTAGAACATTACGCTACTTTATATTAGAAATGGGAACAGTGGCGGATGAATGCCCCATAACAAGAAGATACAGAAAAAGAAGGAGCTGATCGACTATGGCATTGACACAGACTACAAAGGCAGACACGCGCACATTTTCAGGACTTATGCAGATCCCAAATACACATCAGCAGGTACCAGAAGGTAAGAAAAGTTGGTTTTGCGTAAATCGCCACATGGGTGCCATTTTGCGTTCCTTATACACACACCATAATAATACCCGAATGTTGAAGCATAGTACGTCTGACTACGGTCCCCGTAATGCGCCGACAATCCATCAAGCTGTGCGGTTTTCCATCTTACCAAAGTTGTACTAAAACATTTTGACAGATTTTTGAGCGCTGTGTGTAATGTTCTATATTCTCAATGGAACATTTAAAGTTTCGGTGTTGTTTACTAGCGTGATATTGCAATCTATATATATATTTGATGTGTAACTGCTATCTACTGGTCACGTCATGTACCAGATAAAATACCTTCGAGGTCGGTTAGCACAACCAAAATTATTCTGTACATTAGGCGTACTGGGCTACAAGGCGCACTGTCGATTTTTGAGAAAATGAAAGGATTTTAAGTCCCGGGGGTCTGTGTAGAACATCATCATGGGGCCTAGGTAACCGGCTGTGGTACGGCCGTGGTAACCGGCTGACTAAGATCCAAGTGGGCCGCTTTCAGCCGGTCCACCGTGATCTTTTCAGACCGACCCCCGATGTCCAATAGAAAATGCTTGTCTCCGCTCTCTAGGACGCGAAATGGCCCATCGTAAGGAGGCTGAAGGGGGCCGCGGTGGGCGTCGTGGCGGACAAAAACAAACGCAGCTCCCCTTAAGGAAGCGGGAACATGAGACGGCGTAAGGCCGTGTTGAGAAGTGGGGATGGGGGCAAAACCCTTGGCGGCATCGAGGAGAGCGGACCAAGGTGCCGTCGTGCTAGGAATAAAGTCACCTGGCACTCGCAGGGGCTGGCCATAAACCAAGTCTTCCTTGGGGGCAGTCCGAAGCCCCAGCATCACCCAAGGGAGCTTGTCTACCCAAGCGCTGTCCTTCAGGGACGCCCTGAGCGCTGCCTTCATGGACCTGTGAAATCGCTCACACATACCATTGGCCTGCGGGTGATACGCCGTCGTGTGGTGGAGTTTCACACCCAAGCTCTCGGCCACAGCGGCCCAGAGCTCGGAAGTGAACTGAGAGCCCCGGTCGGATGATATGTCCGATGGGGTACCGAAACGGGCAACCCACGTACCAATGAATGCGTCCGCCACCCGGACGTCAGAGGTACTGCCTCTGGCCAGCGGGTGGTCCTGCCGACCATCGTGAGGAGGTATGTGCAGCCGCGTGAGGATGGGAGAGGTCCGACCAGGTCCACATTGACATGGTCAAAACGGCGCTCCGGAACCGTAAACGGTGCCAGTGGGGCCCGCGTGTGGCAGTGCACCTTTGAGCGCTGGCATGCCACACATGTGGAAACCCAGTCCCTAACGTCTTTTTTCAGTCCACGCCAGACAAATTTTGCAGCCACCAGCCGCTGGGAAGGTTTCCTCCCAGGGTGGGAAAGGCCATGGATGGAGTCGAACACGCGCCGCCTCCAAATGGCGGGCACGAGGGGCCGCGGCCGACCGGTAGCGACGTCACAAAGAAGCGTAACCCCTGTGTCCTCAAATGGGACCTCAGGCAACCGTAGCCCTGTGGCCGCAGCCTTCAGAGCTTGGATGTCCGGGTCGTCGGCCTGGTCAACTGCCATTTGTGCAAAATCGAGCCCCACATGGACAGCGCTCGCGACGGCTCGGGAAAGGCAATCAGCAACGACATTGCTCTAACCAGCAAGGTGCTGGATGTCCGTCGTGAACTCTGAGACGTAGGAGAGGTGCCTCTGTTGCCGAGCCGACCACGGTTCAGCCGTTTTGGCCATCGCGAAAGTGAGGGGTTTGTGGTCCACAAAAGCTGTGAAAGGCCGGCCTTCAAGCAACGAACGGAAATGGCGTATGGCCAGATAGAGGCCAAGGAGCTCACGGTCAAATGTGCTATATTTCCGCTCGCAGGGGCGCAACTGCCTGCTAAAGAAAGCCAAAGGTTGCCAAGTGCCAGCCGCCCACTGCTCATGCACTGCACCTACAGCATAGTCTGACGCGTCCGTGGTGATTGCAATAGGAGCATCGGGTAATGGGTGTGCCAGCAGGGTAGCGTTAGCGAGAGCAGACTTGACCCCCACAAAAGCGCTGTGCCGCGCGTCAGACCAGTCCACCATTTGCTTGGGAGCAGCTCCTTTAAGAGCATCATACAGCGGCCGCATGATGTCAGCTGCCCGGGGAATGAAACGATGGTAAAAATTTACCATGCCAAGGAACTCCTGAAGAGCCTTAACCGTGAGTGGGCGGGGGGAGTTTGCGATGGCAGCAACCTTCGTTGGGAGGGGAACTGCCCCGCACTCCGTGACACGATGTCCGAGGAAGTCGATTACAGACAACCCGAACTGGCACTTAGCTGGGTTAACAATGAGACCGTGTTGGCTAAGGCGCTGAAAAAGGGACCTGAGGTGGGTCACATGCTCGGCCTGAGAGGTGCTCGCGACCAGGATATCGTCCAAATAGACAAACAGAAACGGCAAGTCACGTAAAACAGAGTCCATCAACCGCTGGAAAGTCTGTGCTGCACTCTTAAGGCCAAAAGGCATACGTAAAAATTCAAACAGTCCAAATGGGGTGATGACCGCTGTTTTCGGGATGTCAGAGGGGTGGACCGGCACTTGATGATAGCCCCGGACGAGATCTACCTTATAAAACACAGTTTTCCCAGCGAGGTGGGCGGAAAAGTCTTGTATGTGGGGTACCGGATAACGGTCCGGGGTAGTCGCCTCGTTGAGTCTGCGGTAATCACCGCATGGCCACCAACCACCTCCGGGTTTATCCACCATGTGGAGGGGCGACGCCCACGGGCTGTCTGAGCGGCGAATGATCCCGAGGCGTTCCATGGTCTCAAATTCAGCTTTAGCGATGGAGAGCTTAGCAGGGTCCAGGCGCCGGGCTCGTGCGTGCATAGGGGGGCCCGTGGTGGCAATGTGGTGTTCCACACCATGCTTGGCGGTAGATGACGAGAACGTGGGCTGCGCCAGGGTCGGGAACTCAGCGAGGAGGCGCAGAAAAACGTCTGCGGTGGGTAGCATGCTGGAAAGCCTGATGGAGTCCGTCGCACTGAGACTGCACTTGTACGAGCAGAACGTAATCGCATCCACCAAACGCCTGTTTTTTACATCCACAAGGAGGCCGAAAGCTCAGAGAAAATCTGCACAGATGAGCGGCACCGTCACTTTAGCAGTCACAAAGTTCCAACTGAAACGCTGTCCACCAAAACACAGTTCCACGTACCGTATTCCATAAGTGCGGATAGGGCTGCCATTGGCCGCTTCCATGGGGGGGGCCATGTGACTCAGACAGCATGTCCAACCTTGATGCTGGCAGGACGCTCCTCTGCGCGCCGGTGTCACACAGGAACCGTCGTCCAGAGAGGGAGTCCTGAATGAAGAGCAGCCTGCCAGTACTGCCGACGCTCATGGCCACTGCTGAGCGCCGGCGGCGGTCCACGAAAACTGCATGGGGGACGGCACCGCCTAGCTTTGGTCCCGAACTTTGCGTGGAAAAAACATAGTCCAGAATCCGGTTGCCGCCTGGGGGGCGCAGCAGCAGCAGCGAGAGTGGAAGAATCTGCCATGGGTCCTTCTGTCTCAGCCGGAAGAAATGCAGCCACATAGGCCGGTTGGGAAGCTAAAAAAAACTTATCAGCTTCAGCAGCTAGTTCGTGGCAGTCCAAAATGGTGGTGTTGGCTAAAGCAGCCCGCACCTGAGAAGGCAGGAGTCTCAGGAAAAACTGCACGAAGAAGAATCCAGGTCTGTGCTCACCTAAGAGTCCTAGCATGTTGTTCATTAGTTCAGAGGGCTTGCAATCGCCAAGCCCCTGCAACGAAAAAAGGCGGTTAGCTCGCTTCGCGTCGGAAAAATGAAATGTCTGTAAGAGGTGAGCCTTCAACGTGAGGTTCTTGTTCCTCTCCGGTGGGTGCGTAAGGGCGTTAACCACTTTGGTCGCCGTCGCGCTGCCGAGGGAGGACACGACATAATAAAACTTAGTGTCGTCCTCGGTGATACCACGCAGGGCAAACTGTGCCTCCGCCTGGGCAAACCATGCGGTCGCAGAAGTTTCCCAGAACTCGGGCAGCTTTAGAGAAACCTCATTCGCCGTCATGGTCGATAAGAATCACTGAATCCGTTCAGTGAAGCGTCGGGGTCACCAGTGTTGTGCTCGTAGCGTGAAAGATAAACAACTTGACGTATCGTTGACACACAAAAACGTGTGCGTCGTTTATTCATCAAAGCACAAGCCAGAATGAACGCTCATCACAAAACACTCAAATATCGCGGGAACAACAAACCCCCACCTTTGTGAGAATCTACTGACGGCCACTTAAAGGGGCCGCGCCGAATTACTCGCTCTTAACAACTCACAAAGAACAACATTGTCATGTGCACAATAGAACAGTACAGTGAATGATGATGACAAAGATAAATAACAGGTGTGGTGAATTATGTCCTTAAATCAACCGCTACAGTGGTTTTGTTATACATAGAGATTGTGAGTGAAAAAAGTGCAGTTAGCCTTTAAAAAGAACAACAATGTAAACCATGTCACAAAACCTTGATTAGACGCAAATCTTATTTTAATTTTTTTTTACAACCAAACATGTTCATTTCTTTCTTATAAGTTTGTATGGTGTCTCCAAATCCTGGATATACTTACCTAATTTGAGTTGTATTTACTTTTTTGGTACAGCGGCTAACTTCTCTTTTTACTTCAGTAAATGTCATAATGTTAGCTCAAATACACCACTGAAAGAATTCAGACCTGTTTCGTACTCACCTTAATAACCAGCTCATCTGTTGACCTGCATTCCACCGACT
>NC_084751.1:22021683-22024183 GCF_033978785.1 Entelurus aequoreus | reverse complement strand
GACCACGCAGTCTGATAGTTTATGTATCAATGATGAAATCTTAACATTGCAACACATGCCAATACGGCCGGGTCAACTTATAAAGTGCAATTTTAAATGTCCCGCTAAACTTCCGGTAGGAAACGTCTATGTATGATGACATATGCGCGTGACGTCACGACGGCAACGGAAGTATTCGTACCCAATGTGTCACCATACAAACTGCTCTGTTTTCATCGAACAATTCCACAGTATTCTGGACATCTGTGTTGGTGAATCTTTTGCAATTTGTTTAATGGACAATGGAGACTGCAAATAAGAAAGTTGAAGGTGCGATCGGTGTATTAGCAGCGGACAACAGCAACACAATTGGGAGGTTGTGTTGTGTTTGAGCTGGATACAAGAGGCACTACCGTGAGTACAGCTTTGGCTTCCAAACATTTGATCGCTTGCCCGTACGTGCGTGTCGCTATGTGCATGTCACGCACGTAACTTTGGGGAAATATATGTTTCTTGCCGACTCTGATGGCGGCCGGGGTGTCGTTGAAAGCTACAACGCCCGCCGCCGCCGCCGCTCCGTAGTTAGCTTCAATTGTTAAGCTTCGCCAAGCTGGAAATTATTAACCGTGTATTTACACGTTCATGGTTTAATAGTATTGTTGATCTTCTGTCTATCCTTCCAGTCAGGGTTTTTTTAAAATTTTGTTTCTATCTGCATATGAGCACGATGCTATCACGTTAGCTCCGTAGCTAAAGTGCGTCAACGATGTATTGTCGTGGAGATAAAAGTCACTGTGAATGTCCATTTCGCGTTCTCGACTCTCATTTTCAAGAGGATACAGTATCCGAGGTGGTTTAAAATACGAATCCGTGATCCACAATAGAAAAAGGAGAGTGTGTGGAATCCAATGAGACCTTGTACCTAAGTTACGGTCAAAGCGAAAAAGGATACACCTTGCACCGCCTCTCTAGTCCTTCACTCTAACGTTCCTCATCCACAAATCTTTCATCCTCGCTCAAATTAATGGGGTAATCGTCGCTTTCTCGGTCCGAATCTCTCTCGCTCCATTGTAAACAACGGGGAATTGTGAGGAATCCTTCCTCCTGTGACATCACGCTACTTCCGATATGCAAGGCTTTTTTTTTATCAGCGACCAAAAGTTGCAAACTTTATCGTCGTTGTTCTATACTAAATCCTTTCAGCAAAAATATGGCAATATCGCGAAATGATCAAGTATGACACAATATCCCCGTTTAAATAAAAAAAAAATCATTTCAGTAGGCCTTTAACTCAACTCTGGTGTGACCAAATCACTCTTTTGACCCAATCAAATGTGTGTTTGGTTTTGAAATCAAAATAATTCTGGTCCGCAGAGTCAACATTTTCAGTCTATTATAATCAGTCCGACAGCATGTTTATGTTTATCTACCAACCTTTTAAATCAGCATGACCTAATCATCGCATTGTACTAAATCTACTCAGGAGAAAGCAGTCTCTTCCCAGCAACCAGCCGGAGTTTATTTCAAATAAAACAATAATACTTCATGTCAAACTGCCTTCATTCCAGCGATATCACAAGATACATTAGCAAGCTCAAAGCATTAAAGACAAGCATGAATGAGATAATGAGATCAATTAAGACAATGGCATTAATCCCCTGGTTCTTAGCTGGATAGCAGAGCTCGGCTTTAACCGAGCTGATTTAAGGACCTGATGGCACCTTAGTTTCAATAAAAACCTTGCGAGGGGGAAATACATGTTTTTTGTTGACTCAAAGCATTTGTTTGGTACACCATTGAACACTTTAAATGTTGAAAGTTTGAAGCTTATTATAAGTTGTTTGCTACAAGACAACTTTACAATTAATGATACAGACACACAGTGATATATTGATTATTTATTCCAAAATATTGCCATTTGTTTTTACAGAACTGGATTATATAAGAGCATTTATTCTATTTCATAGGATTAGAATCAGAATGCTCACACTTTTTGACAAGAGTAAAACAATATCTACAAACGTAAGAGTCTCGTATATATTTCTGGTATTTTTTACCTAATCTTAAATTAAATAGAAATAGGAAATAAAATGACATCAGTAGAACCCTGCATATTGTTGGTGTTATGTTCATACAAAGTTTTGATACTCCAAAATCTAAACCTTATGTCTCACCGTTAACACATTTTAAATGTGTTTTGTACACATTGAGAAACAATGTGCAATTAAACAACATCATATATATTCAAATATTCTTCCTGCTCGAGAATGTTGACTGAACAGACCGCGCTTCTCTTCAAGATTCATAGCTGCAGCACTCTTTCCCCAGCAGGTAGCACCATCAAACCACTTTTTTTATTCAAGGTAACATGAAAAAACTAAGGATTTACAATTTGAAGCAGACGAAAAAAAATAGTCCGCAAATAGGCAGAGTGGCGAACGCTTTGCACAGATAGGCGGGTTATAGTACTCTCTGCTACAGTAGGAAGCTGATTCATATATATATATATATATATATATAT
>NC_084751.1:21889183-22019183 GCF_033978785.1 Entelurus aequoreus | reverse complement strand
ACAACGATTCTCTCCAACTAAATTAGACTCTGCGCTTGATAAAGACAACTCTCACAATGTGAGACCTTCACGTCAACTCTGCGCTATTCTCCTCAGTGAATGATGAACCCATTTTCTCATAATTGCATTGCAAGACTCGGTGTGACTATTAAACACCTATGTTGGAATGCTCTATATATGTTGTGTTTTATCTCTTTGTAATGAGCGTTTTCACTCAATAGGCCATTACCAGTGGAAGACACAATGGAAAGAGGCCCCGTACCGAGTGCTCAATACAAATGCAAAATAATTTGGATTCCACCCTGATGCAATTCACATAATAGCAAAACACATCATCTTGAAATTCAGTGCGAGACCACGGTGGGATGTCATAAAAAGCAAGGCGCCTCTTCTCCCCCACTAAAAGCACCTTGCCTCTGACTTGCCAGGCCGCTTAAAACCTTCCCGTGGATCTGATGAGCAGAACATCACGTCTTTTTTGTAGTCTCATTGAACCCGATAAACACATTATGTTGCCAAATTGCTGCATTATTAAGCAACAAACACACAAAAGTCCCCCCACAGTGCCAACCTGCAGCCAAATATATACCCCCTTGAAAAAAAGACAACAAGAAGCATGTCCTCCCCCTCAGCCAGCAGCTTATCTTAACAACCTGACAATCATGCACAGAGCAAGACAATGAGCGCGAGCGCACCCGATAAAAGGCTATAGTGCTTCTGTGTAACTGGGCTACAATGGTGGAGCGTGTTGGAGCGCTATCATTGCAAATAAATGAAGTGTGACCAACAACCCACACTGGTGCTACTCAAGGAAAAAAGTCACCGGGAGAAGAAGGCAATGTATAAATAAAGGTACACCAGTGCCAACAGTTAGACCCCGTTTAGACTTAGCCGGATAAGGTTATCCAGGGTAAATCCCACCTAACCTTATGCGTGTCCATGCACAACAATGCCACCGTTTAAGACCCCCTCCGTCCGGCGGCGCAACGCATGCGCGGAAAATGCGCACGTCATAGTCACCTCCGGTGTTGCTTTGTGTGCAAGTTCTTACATGTAACTTATCTGAACAATATCCAGTGTTGTGGTATTTCAATTAACTGGAATTCAGTGTGCTGTGGGGCCCTATTGTAGTGAATCACACCTGAGCCATCATAAATTAATCAAATCTTTATTAGACACGTAAAAGTACACAATGTGATAAAGAACATTTTACAACAATCAATCTAGGGATCTAGATATCTGGTCAAGACACTCCTCACTCTTTTGCCTTCACCTTCATTGTCCATTCGTTTTTGGTGACTTTATATACTCTGGATCTAGACGTTGAGTCCGCGACATACATGGCGGACAATAACTGATCCAGTCTGCTTTGCCAGTCCAAAAGCATTCGCAGTTTTCCATAGTCTTCCCTCGACGGCCAGGTAATACAAAGCCCACGCTACCTTTTTTATCACATCCACGGGGGCCCGCATTCTTGTTGACTCTCCTTCGACAAATGGACAAAGTTTTTCGGTAAGTAGAACATACTTGCCAACCCTCCCGATTTTCCCGGGACACTCCAGAATTTCAGTGCCCCTCCCGACAATCTCCAGGGGCAACCATTCTCCCGAATTTCTCCCGATTTCCACCCGGACAACAATATTGGGGGCGTTAAGGCACTGCCTTTAGCGTCCTCTCTCACCTGAAACATTCACCCCTTAACAGCCGCATGCTGTCCTCACGTCCGCTTTTCCTCCATACAAACAGCGTGCCGGGCCCAGTCACATAACATCTACGGCTTTTGGAGCTCAGTGCACAACTGCACACACAACAAGAAGGAGACTATTATATATGTCTCCGTTATCCATAGGTTTATCTATAACCCATAAAGTAGGCAGGCACGGACCTATTTCTCAGCGTGTGTTTATTTCAGCCGGCACGTTAATACACTGACACACAACATCTGGATTCCCATCATGCATTGCTTCAAAACTACGGCAAGTAGTAATGTCTAAAAACATAACAGAGACGAAGCAGAAGAACGAAGAAGAGACATGGCGACAACGAGAAAAAAGAAGAAGTACGCTTGCAAGTTCCAAATTAATTGGAAACAATAATTTCAGTTCATCCAGGACAGCTCGAAGGGGAAGGGGTATGCTGCCTACAAATTTTGTAGATCAGACTTCTCCATTGAACACGGTGGCTGAACGGATATACTCATTCATGAACGGATATTATATATATATATATATATATATATATATATATAATATCCATCTCCCCAATTCGGAGGTCTCAAGGTTGGCAAGTATGAAGTAGAATCACAGCTGACCCGGACATTCAAAAGTTCTCTTGCCATCTGAGAAGTGTTGTATCCGAAATAGCTGCAATCGCTTTCTCTTAATGTATTCATGTGTGATTTCCACAAGCGTCTGTACAGACGGAAGGAGAAACACAGTCTGGATGACTCGCCTTCATATTTCCAGCTCCGAGTTACAAAACCGCTTTATTATGAACCTGGTTGTGGCGCGTTCTTTCTGACGTCACTTCCTGTGTGGGGTGCGGTCTTTCTGGCATCACTTCCTCTCCGAACTCAGTTTGTAAACGATCAATGAGTCCATACAAAGCTAAGAGCCGGAGATTCAAGACATACACGGCGCACTTACCCGTGTAAAATCTTATCCAAGGAGGGGAACCTTAAACGATAATTTAGTGTGGCTGAAACGAGGCTTAGGCTAAATAATAATTTGTTTAAGGAGTTATACGGCTTAGTGTAGACATAGCCTTAAAGGGGCCATCTCATCTAATTATTTTCTATTTATAAATTCTTCATTTTGGTCTACATAACATGTAATGATGGTTCTTTGGTCAAAATTTTGCTGTAAAAACTATTTAATACACTTTCTGGCTGCCTCTAAAAATCGGTTCTTTCCACGCCTCCTCACACCCCAATGACTAGACTTTCGGCAGCCTTGTTTGTTAGTTGTTTTTGTTTTGCTAAGACCTTATGGAATATGGACATCTGTGATCGCCACCAGCCATTTAATTTTTACTTGACTTTCACAACGACACCACACCTCAAATGATATAGCGAGACCAGCGGCTCTGGTACTATACGCTGGTTAAGGTTGAACTTTTACTTTTTTTTCTTAATTTCTCCAATGCTAAATCCTGGACATATACATGTGTATATTGACAATAAAATGATTATTCTATTCAATATCATGTTGTCAAGTTGTCAACTTGTAAACAATAGAGCACACAAGTCAAACTCAAGGCCCAGGGGTTCGATCGGGCCGGTCACATCATTGTATATGGTCCGCGAAAGCCTGGATATAGTATGCATTAATAAATTAATTTATCTTTTCTTAGTAAATGTATTTGTTCTTTCCATTTTGACATAAAATAAATACATGTACTGCATGCAATTGCATATATTATCAAATATATTATCTTCTAATGCAACAAAATATTATACATTCCAAAACATTTTGTTAAAAAAAAAAAGTTATAACCGCTTTTCTTATGATTTATTTATTATTTATGTATTTAAGTTATCCATCAAATCGTACACTGTATAAATGACAATAGATTTTACGATACAATTCTGACAACTTGGCAGTTTTTCCCTTACAAACAAATTTGATATCGTTTTTCCATTTACAGTATTGTATTTTCCGCACTATAAGGCGCACCTAAAAACCTCCAATTTTGTCAAAAGCTGACAGTGCGCCTTATAATCCAGTGCGCCTTATATATGGACCAATATTGAGCCTCCAACGGGTAAAAGTTTCAATCAATCAATCAATCAATCAATCAATCAATCAATCAATCGCAACTACGGTAAACAGCCGCCGACTTAATTTTCCCCCGTAGAAGAAGAAGTTCTTCATCTACAGTAAGCAGCCGCCCCCGTAGAAGAAGAAGGAGCGCGCGGTGCATGCTGGGACATATGACCGCGCGAGGCGTGCCGTTTTATTTCCATTTCTATGTTTATGTAAAGACCCCAAAATGGCTCCTATTAAGAGACACGCTTACGACGCAGAGTTTAAACTTAAGACGATCAGTCACACAGTAGAACACAGGAATAGAGCAGCAGCGACACTGACTCGATTAATGACGACTTCGACGAGACGAATGCCGTATTCGCCCAACTGTTTAATTCGGATACTGAAGAAGAAGAATTTGAGGGATTCGTGGATGAAGAATAACTTCATAAAGTGAGCTTTACATGTTTATTTTGTGTGTTGTGTTGTGTGACATTAACGTTTGAGCAACATTGAGTTATTGATATATTGTTATTGCTCTGCACTATTTCGAGTGTTACTATATTGTGATTGCACTAACGTTTGATTTACCGTAACAGTATCACTGTTTTTTACGTGTTTATTGAATCAGGGAAAAGTTCCCCTCCACTATGTGATATAAATGTTGCATTACATGTTGTACCTTGCTGTTGTTAAAAGATAAAACAAAACACCACGTCACTGACTTTACCTCGGGGAAAATAATAAAACAGCTGTTTATTCATTTTGGGAGTGAATAGAGTTGTCAGAACGCTGGTTAGTAATCTATTAATAAAGTTTGACTGACCTATCTGACTGTTTTGTTGACATTCCCTTTAGCGCAGATCCATTTAATGGATGCATAGGTGCGCCTTATAATCCGGTGCACCTTATATATGAACAAAGTTTTGAAATATGCCATTCATTGAAGGTGCGCCTTATAGTTCGGAAAATACGGTAATACACTATAAAAACAACAACTGTGGATTTTACGGTAAAAAAATCTGTCAGCTCAGTTTCAGGCATTTTTCCGGGAAGAAAACTGTGGACTGTTTTCCTTTCCATTTACAGTAACATGCTGTAAAAAAACCACCGCAATTTTTTTTGTAAAATTCTGGGGACTAAGCTGACAGTTTTTTTTATACTTAAATCTAAAATATGTTTTTTTATCAGGGCACATAAAAAAAATTTATATTTAAAGTCTAAGTAATTGGGAAATACCATGAGGCAAATACTTATACGCCATCAGTGTGTGAATGTGTGTGTGTGAATGGGTGAATGTGGAAAATAGTATCAAAGTGCTTTGAGTTCCTTAAAAAGGTAGAAAAGCGTTATACAAGTACGACCCATTTACCATTTACCATTTATATCTAGCAATGGGTACCGTTCACATTTGAATCGATACGGTACCATTTCCCTGTACCTAGGATTCAATACCGTTACTCAACGGTACCAATTTTCGGCACTTTTGAGTGTGTTCATGTGGTAAGAATTTTTTTTTTGTGTAATAATAAAATGTTAAATTGTTTAAATTTAACATATTTATTTATCTGTATCAATAGATCTTCAAACATATCAAAAGAATATCCAACAATGCAGTGTTATTGTCTTAGTATTGCACGAAATAAAACAAAATGTACTCCTTTCTTTTTCGATCTGGAAAATATGTGCTGGGGGTCCATAGAGGCAATTAACGCAATTAAGGTAAAAACAAATGGGCAAAAGAGGATGGAGTAAAAAAAAACCCAAAAAAACATTTTTTTCCCCCAAAAGTATTAAACTACAAATGAAAGTAAAGCAAAAACTTTACATTAACATTACTAAGTACAGTACGAGGAACCAAGCGTTTTGCGATATTTGCAAGTTAAAATACAAAGCTAACGTATTCTTATACAGTAAGCTTTAAACCTGGACCAGACGTAGAGGATGATGATGTCGCTGTTATCGTCACCAAATGTTAACGCCATTTCTTTCCCCGTGTTGTTGGCTGTAGTCATGTTGCTAACGGTGACAAATGCAGGAGTTTCAGCCGTGCATCTACGTTTGTAAATTGGCTGTCAAAAAATCTGTACTCTGCAGCCATGAGAGAAATCATGTGTTTAACAGGTGCTTCCTTAGATTGGGAGTATTCCTGCCACTTTCCTTGATTTTTGCATCACAAATATTGCAGCGAGCGTAATCTGTATCGGCATCGCATTTGGAAAAGACAAGCCACATTTTACAGCATAGAGTTTTTGTCATGAAACATTGATGGGTTGGAAGATTACTAGGAGCATGTTCACTTGGAAATTGCCTGTTTTTCTCTCAAGTGCCAGCAAGTACTCGCACTCGCAAGTGCTAATTCAAACAGATGCGATGTCACATGCAACCCAGGCACCGAAACACGGCAACGCTGGATCTTAAGTGAATTGGTGCACGGTAGTAGAAGCTGGTTTCGGTCGGTGCCAAAAAAGTACCGGATGCGGTGCCCATCCCAACTTACATCCATATAGTATTCACTGTTACAAACGGCCCTCTGAAGACAACCATTACTATGATGTGGCCCTCAATAAATACAGTAAGCTATACGCTATAACGGATTATACTATATAACTCGTTCATTGCCAAACACAGTAGACAGCGATCCAATTCAAAGTATTTTTTAGGAAAACCATCCTTTATTTTGCTGGAGGACGGTGACGCTATTGTCTTACAATAGAAGGCTAAGCTAGCTACACAACAAATCGAGCTAACATTGTTAACCAATCATGCACACATTTCTAACCTACTGGTATTACTTACTTGTCATTGTATCCTCCATTGCCACAAATAGTAGTCACCAAAACCGCCATTAAAAATAGTTTTTCGGAAAAATCTATCTTTTTGTGAAAGTTTGTAGGTTAAGCTGGACTCTTTGCACACACATTGAAAGCAAATTATTCACAGTTGAAGGCACATTGCCACCAATCATAAAATTAAGGCACTTTTAACTTCAGATTAGGCTGAAAGTTTGTGTAGTTACTCGCGTTGGTTAAAACAAACCAACAACATATTGAGTTTCATCGAGAACATGTTGTTGTGGCACAGCCGGTCTTACATAAATTAAAAAATAGCTGCCTTGTGCAAGGATGTTTGGGTGCATTTTTATCATATATGGATAATCCACTTGGGAAATAGGTCACGCTTGGGGCAAATTCCAAACGGCTCGTTTGTGAGGTAGACTGAAGGAAGGCAAAATGGTTTTATAAATATATTCGCAATGACTTCATGGTTTGAGTTCATATTTTCGGGACTTATGCAGATCCCAAATACACATAAGCAGGTACCAATAGGTAAAAAAAAGTTGGTTTTGCATGATAGGGCCCCTTTAAAGTCCATCTGAATGGAATGTCAAATGACATCAGTTCAAGAACACTATGAGTTTATAAATTATGGCATCTCCAGTGAGCTTTCTCTGAATCAGTTGTTGAGTTTGGGAAGATGGTCCCTTTCCTGACACCGAGGCAAACCCTCATATAGATAGAATGTCCTTGATTAGCTTTCTCAGAGCATATTATTAATAATAACCGGCATAATTCATTATATAAATAAAATAAAAATATTCTAAATTATCCCCAAATGAAACTCACAGCACACATTCATGTGGATAAAAAAACATGTAATTTAAATATTGTGCTCTTCTCACAAAACTAATGATACCAGTGACCTTGCACAAAATAAATAATCAGAGCAACTTTATATCAGGGTGAAAATAGTCAATATTTTGGGAGGAATTGGAGATTGAGCCTTGGAAGGATGTGGTGTGGTTAATGCAAATTATTGAATAACAAAGCGCTTCATACAAAATATTACCCCAAACGTATTCCTGGCCACATCATGCTCTGTCACTGATTAGAATGTGAACACGCATTTTCGGCAGTCACTTCCGGTGGCTCCCTGGCAGGTGTCATTTGAATTTTCTTGACAAAGCAGAAGGTCTTGGGTTTGAAACCCGGCCTCAGTAAAAAAAAAAAATGCTTTAATAATGTTAAAATTGTGTATTATATATAAATAATAAAAGCATTCATTGAGGTAGAACTATCACGTTATATTATTTAACATCTTTGACATTTAGCATGATTTTGTAACAGTCCACTTTTTTATTAATATGGTGCTGGGACACCCATGATTTCAGCCTTTTAAAGCTTCTCTTAGACCAGTGTTTCCAACCTTTTTTGAGCCAATCAGGCACATTTGTTGAGTTGAAAAAATCCAGAGGCACACCACCAGCAGAAATCATTAAAAAACAAAACTCGGTTGACAGTAAAAAGTCTTTGTCGCAATTGTTGGATATGAATTTAGAGCATAACCAACCATGCATCACTACAGCTCTTGTCTCAAAGTAGGTGTACTGTCACGACCTGTCACATCACACCGTGACTTATTTTGAGGTTTTTGCTGTTTTCCTGTGTGTAGTGTTTTAGTTCTTGTTTTGCGCTCCTATTTTGGTGCCTTTTTCTATTTTTTTGGTATTTTCCTGTAGCAGTTTCATGTCTTCCTTTGAGCGGTATTTCCCGCATCTACTTTGTTTTAGCAATCAGGAATATTTCAGTTGTTTTTATCCATCTTTGTGGGGACATTGTTGATTGTCACGTCATGTTCGGATATACTTTGTGTACGCCGTCTTTGCGCCACAGTAAGTCTTTGCTGTCGTCCACCATTCTGTTTTTGTTTACTTTGTAGCCAGTTCAGTTTTACTTTCGTTCTGCATAGCCATCCCTAAGCTTCAATGCCTTTTCTTAGGGGCACTTACCTTTTGTTTATTTTTGGTTAAAGCATTAGACACCTTTTTACCTGGACACTGCTGTTCCCGACATCTACAAAGCAATTAGCTACCTGCTGCCACCTACTGATATGGAAGAGTGTTACACGGTTACTCTGCCAAGCTCTAGACAGCACCGACACTCAACAACAACACATAATTTCCGAGGTCCGAGAGCCAGCTCCAGCTCGTGGAGCCCAAGACCAGACTTAAAACCAGGGGGGACAGGGCCTTCTCTGTGGTCGGCCCTAAGCTCTGGAATACTCTGCCCCTCCATGTTCGAACTGCTCCCACAGTGGAGTGTTTTAAGTCTCGTCTTAAGACCCACTTTTATTCTCTGGCTTTTAACACTACGTGCGTTGTGTGGTCCTCTGTTGTCCTCTGTGTTTTTAAAATTGTGATTTCTATTTACGGTTTTAATTGGTTTTACCCTTTAAAATAGTTTTTAATCATATTTATTTTATATTGTTTTTTATATTGGTTTTATATGTATTTATTTTTTGTTTTTATTCAGTCATTGGTGGAGCTAAGGATAATATTAGAATATTGTTTTTAATATTGTTGTGCAGCACTTTGGAAACATTTTGTTGTTTAAATGTGCTGTATAAATAAAGTGGATTGGATTGGATTGATAATTTGCAGATTATAATTACTGGTTTGCAAACAATATTTTAACCCAAATAGGTGAAACTAGATAATCTCCCACGGCACACCATACTGTATCTGGTACACTAGTGTGCCCAGTGGTTGAAAAACACTGTCTTAGGCCACCATTTTTGACCTTGGTATTTTACAAATCCTAGTTAGAGCCCTATGTACAAATACCTGGGTGGGATAACCAGAAAAAAAGTTGGCAGAGTGGAATGGTTTATTTCACTTTATTGTAAAACATGTACAAGGCTACCGATGAAATGATTAGTGTCTTCCCCGTATTGCATGCATTTGGGGGTTTTGTGTGGTTTTGAGAGCTTGCTGTGTGTTTGGCTCACACAAGTGTGTTGTGAATTTTATATTTTGGCATGGAATATATAACTATGAATTATTGTAATTACAGTATCTGATCTTTTAACTGCTACCAGTGATAGTTTTCTTGATATTGAAGTTACTTACTTCGCTTGAAACAGCCATTAATCCCATCTCTGCTACTGCTACATATCTCTTTAGTTGTGTTTGTTTTTAGAAAAGTTGATGGTAAGGATTAGAAACATTCAATTTTGTTACGGTCAAGCAGTCAGCATTGTGAAACGAATCGAAGTATATTAAATCATGCATTTTGTGCTCCTGTGAGAGCTTGAAGCAAACAACAGCGCTTGCATCACATTTAGGTTACAGCAAAGTTTATGCTGGCAAACAGTAGTTATTATGCTGTGTGCTGTAAACACTCTTACCTGTTCAATCCATATCAATTATCCATGAAAAAGTCTATTTCCTCCTGCACCTATACCCACCCTTCTCCCCTGCCGCCAGGATCAAACAAAACGACAACCTGCAGCCGTCCGCCTGAGATAAATGAAAGCGAGGGCAGGAGTATAAATCAAACCCAGGAGATTATTTTTGATGCTTCGTCAGAGTCGGTAATGTCACAGCATGGAGGATACTGGGGGTGTTTGCCAAATGTCATCTTTATAAGGAAAATGGTGTCCTCCCAGAAAACGTTGACTTGGACCTTTTTTGTGTAGTTTGCATGTTTTCTCATTTTCTGTAGCTTACTCCCAATGTCAAAAAGCTTCAATGTGAGATTCAAGTGCCGGGTGTGCAGTCAGTAGTGAATTTAAATATGATAAGGGATATAGACCCTAAGTCCAGGGTCCCCAAAACTTTTGAGTTGGGTGCCACATTGGTTTAAAACAAGGGGCTGGGCTATTTATGTCTGTATAATGTAGGGTTGTCCCCATACCATCATTTTGATATCTCAATGTTTTTTGATACTTTTCTAAATAAAGGGGACCACAAAAAATGGCATCAATGGCTTTATTTCAACCAAAAAAAAATATGGTACATTAAACATGTGTATATATATATATATATATATATATATATATATATATATATATATATATATATATATATATATATATATATATATATATATATATATATATAAATATATATATACACCAGAAACATATGACGATAACAAAATGGAATGTTTCTAATCCCTACCATACATTTTTCCTAAACAAACACAACTAAAGAGATATGTAGTTGTAGCAGAGATGGGATTAATGGCTCTTTGAAACGAGCCAAATCTTGATGAGCCTTTCCTGTGAAAGAACCGTTCAAAAGACTGGCTCGCTAATACATTTTCTGAAGTAACTCCAATATCAAGAAAACTATGTAAGTGTATATATACATATGTATATGTAAGTGTAACGTTATTAAATGTTTGAAAATATTTTGTGTTTGGCGCAGCAGGAAGGAATAGAAAGAAGAAAAAATAAGTCAGAGGAGGAATAAATATATATATACATACAGTACATATCAGTGGTGTGCCGTCAAGGCCAGCAAGGCCTTCTCAGCTGGCCTAACATAAATCATGATCATAAGTTCATAAAAGTTCATTTATTTTTACTAAAAATAACTTTAATATGTACTATATATATATATATGTATATATATATATATATATATATATATATATATATATATATATATATATATATATATATATATATATATATATACATTATTAAATGTTTGAAAATATTTTGTGTTTGGCGCAGCAGGAAGGAATAGAAAGAAGAAAAAATAAGTCAGAGGAGGAATAAATATATATATATACATACAATACATATCAGTGGTGTGCCATCAAGGCCAGCAAGGCCTTCTCAGCTGGCCTAACATAAATCATGATCATAAGTTCATAAAAGTTCATTTATTTTTACTAAAAATAACTTTAATATTTACTATATATATATATGTATGTATATATATATATATATATATATATATATATATATATATATATATATATATATATATATATATATATATATATATATATATATATATATATATATATATATATATATATATGTATGTATATATATATATGTATATATATATATATATATATATATATATATATATATATATATATATATATATATATGTATGTATGTATGTATATATATATATATATATGTATATATATATATATATATATATATATATATATATATATATATACACCACTGATATGTACTGTATGTATATATATATATATATATATATATACACCACTGATATGTACTGTATGTATATATATATATTTATTCCTCCTCTGACTTATTTTTTCTTCTTTCTATTCCCTCCTGCTGCGCCAAACACAAAATATTTTCAAACATTTAATAACGTTAAATACAAATAAGGCAACAAGAGAAGTATCCCACGCTTCTCTTTTGTAAAGTAAATCTGTACAGCAGATATGGGCATCTACGTCAACAATATGATTTGCCTTAGCGGCTGGACAGCACAGATTTAAAAAAAAAAAATATATATATATTTTTTTTTACTTAGGACGAGTGTGGACGTTTTGTAATTAAATATACAGACCATGTTTCATGTGTATGAAGCATGTTCAAAGGAGTGATATAGTGTACGCTAAAAATTCAACTGTGCTAGCAAAGTGACTACAGTTGCACTTTTAGTCACAAAAGAGAGTCTGGGGGCAGGAGGCTCCTCTCCCGTGTTCAGGAGTACTGTATAAGAAACACCGTTATTGATTACTCAAATTAAATCAGAGCCTAAAATGATTTATACTCTACTCATTAATTACATATTGATTCACGACACCACCTGTTGACTTACTGTAGTTATTTTATTTTGGGAGCTCTGGATGCATTTAGAAGGATTAAATACTCTGAGTTTTTTGTTTTTTTTAACTCTGATGATTGCAAAGAGGAGGTCATGTGTTTTTGATTGTTGGTTTATTAGCCTGTCAAGCTATTACTGGAAACAATTTGTATTATACCTTCGCAAGCCTAATTTCTTTATTCAGTTCAGTTCAATTTCTATCCTGATACGATTTTTTGGGCCTCAGATCCAATCTGATTTTAAGTCCCAATACTTTGACAATAGATTATAAAACTGTTTTTTTTTAGCATGTAACTAAAGTAAATACAATAAGAGATGTTTATATTGCTTATCTTATTAAACTTAGAATTTGCTAGTATTGTTGTAAATCAAATTAAATATTAAACTTGTGATATTGAATACTACATGCTATTATTTTTAACAAAATAAAGTGGCTATTGCACAATACCTAAGCACAAACAAAAACCTGCAATTGGCTCCCATTGAAATCATTTGGTTTTGCCGTCAAGGCCTTCCTGTATCGAGACACTTACTCCATGAGTTTGCAAACAATGACAAAAACGACCCCTCAAAAATATTTTTGTAATAATAATACAATGAAAAATATTGATCTTATCACTTTAGTATCTTTTATATACTGATTCTATACAAAGTATCGATAGTATCGACATCTGGGTCGACTACCCCTACTTTCTATTGAAGCTTTAGGGGTTAGCTTTTTGTGTCACCCTGCTTGGTGTGTGAGTGTGTGTGTGTGTGTGTGTGTGTCTGTGTGTGTGTGTGTGTCTGTGTGTGTGTGTGTGTGTGTGTGTGTGTTTTGGCAATGCTTACTTAATGGGGACATCGCTCTGTTTACACAGTCACCTTTAGGGGACAAAAAAACAGGTCCCCTAAAGGGAAACCTTTTCAAATGATAGTCAGATGCATTCTGAAGATGCCTAAGTGATTTTTAAGCTTTGGCCCATAAAACATGTTTACTGGTTAGTTTGAGTTTAACTTATTTCTTTTTTTCAAAAAATGGTCCTCAGTAGTCACGTACAAATTTGTGTAAATTATGCAAAATTATTTAAATTTGGTCCCCATGTTTAATAACTTATAAACGCATGCTTACCTCAGCTAAAGCTAAATATTACTCAAATCTCATCCACCTCAACAAAAATGATCCTAAATTTTCAACAACAAGGGACTCCTCCCAGTAGCTCCACCCACTCAGCAGATGACTTTATGAATTTCTTTAATAAGAAAATTGAAGTAATTAGAAAAGAGATTAAAGACAATGCATCCCAGCTACAACTGGGTTCTATTAACACAGATACAACTGTATATACGACGGACACTGCCCTCCAAAATAGTTTCTCTCTCTTTGATGAAATAACATTGGAGGAATTGTTAAAATGTGTAAATGGGACAAAACAAACAACATGTTTACTTGACCCAATCCCTGGGAAACTTATCAAGGAGCTTTTTGTATTATTAGGTCCATCAGTGTTAAATATTATAAACTTATCACTTTCCTCTGGCACTGTTCCCCTAGCATTCAAAAAAGCGGTTATTCATCCTCTACTCAAAAGACCTAACCTCGATCCTGACCTCGTGGTGAACTACCGGCCGGTGTCCCACCTTCCGTTTATCTTGAAAATCCTCGAAAAAATTGTTGCACAGCAGCTAAATGAACACTTAGCGTCTAACAATCTCTGTGAACCTTTTCAATCCGGTTTCAGGGCAAATCACTCTACGGAGACAGCCCTCGCAAAAATGACTAATGATCTATTGCTAACGATGGATTCTGATGTGTCATCTATGTTGCTGCTTCTTGATCTTAGCGCCGCTTTCGATACTGTTGATCATAATATTTTATTAGAGCGTATCAAAACGCGTATTGGGATGACTTAGCCTTGTCTTGGTTTAACTCTTATCTTACTGACAGGATGCAGTGTGTCTCCCATAACAATGTGACCTCGGACTATGTTAAGGTAACGTGCGGAGTTCCCCAGGGTTCGGTTCTTGGCCCTGCACTCTTTAGTATTTACATGCTGCCGCTAGGTGACATCATACGCAAATACGGTGTTAGCGTTCACTGTTATGCTGATGACACTCAACTCTACATGCCCCTAAAGCTGACCAACACGCCGGATTGTAGTCAGCTGGAGGCGTGTCTTAATGAAATTAAACAATGGATGTCCGCTAACTTTTTGCAACTCAACGCTAAGAAAACGGAAATGCTGATTATCGGTCCTGCTCAACACCGACATCTATTTAATAATACCACCTTAACATTTGACAACCAAACAATTAAACAAGGTGACTCGGTAAAGAATCTGGGTATTATCTTCGACCCAACTCTCTCGTTTGAGTCACACATTAAGAGTGTTGCTAAAACGGCCTTCTTTCATCTCCGTAATATCGCTAAAATTCGTCCCATTTTGTCCACAAGCGATGCTGAGATCATTATCCATGCGTTCGTTAGATCTCGTCTCGATTACTGTAACGTTTTATTTTCGGGCCTCCCTATGTCTAGCAGTAAAAGATTACAGTTGGTACAAAATGCGGCTGCTAGAATTTTGACAAAAACAAGAAAGTTTGATCATATTACGCCTATACTGGCTCACTTGCACTGGCTTCCTGTGCACCTAAGATGCGACTTTAAGGTTTTACTACTTACGTATAAAATACTACACGGTCAAGCTCCTGCCTATCTTGCCGATTGTATTGTACCATATGTCCCGGCAAGAAATCTGCGTTCAAAGAACTCCGGCTTATTAGTGATTCCCAGAGCCCAAAAAAAGTCTGCGGGCTATAGAGCGTTTTCTATTCGGGCTCCAATACTATGGAATGCCCTCCCGGTAAAAGTTAGAGATGCTACCTCAGTAGAATCATTTAAGTCTCATCTTAAAACTCCTTTGTATACTCTAGCCTTTAAATAGACTCCCTTTTTAGACCAGTTGATCTGCCGTTTCTTTTCTTTTCTTTTCTACTCTGCTCCCAACCCGGGGTGGACCGCTAGCCTGTCCATCGGATGGGGACATCTCTACGCTGCTGACTCGTCTCTGCTCGGGATGGTTCCTGCGGGCCCCACTATGGACTGGACTTTCGCTGATGTGTTGGACTTTCACAATATTATGTCAGACCCACTCGACATCCATTGCTTTCGGTCTCCCCTAGAGGGGGGGGGGGGGGGGGGGGGGGTTACCCACATATGCGGTCCTCTCCAAGGTTTCTCATAGTCATTCACATTCAGGATTAGCATTCTCGAAGCGCATTTGCATTGTGGATAGAGTGTCCGCCCGGAGATCGGTAGGTCGTGAGTTCAAACCCCCGGCCGAGTCATACCAAAGACGATAAAAACGGGACCCATTACCTCCTTGCTTGACACTCAGCATCAAGGGTTGGAATTGGGGGTTAAATCACCAAAATTATTCTCGGGCGTGGCCACTGCTGCTGCTCACTGCTCCCCTCACTTCCCAGGGGGTGATCAAGGGTGATGGGTCAAATACAGAGGATCATTTCACCACACCTAGTGTGTGTGTGACAATCATTGGTACTTTACCTTTTTTTTTTTTAACTTGCTCTCAAATTTGAGCCGGTGTTCTAGCAGGACATGCTCCTACTTGGAATTCATGCAACTCCTGCAATCCCTTTTGAAGGAATCTTTCACGAGAGTGCAATCTTTAGCATGTAAACATTGAGACACAGCTGTGGTAAAGCCGATTGCTGATCAGTTAAAAAAGGGAAATATTGGTCCCCCGATCCAATCCCATGTCTCTACTTATTGGTTATCAGTGTGACTTTGTAACTCTCGCTATTCTATGTCAGCATTATCCCTTGTAATCTTTTAATATGGCCATTTTATTCGGAATATGTCGTGGGCCAGTAGAAATTCTGTTAGTTTACTGGCTAAAAGAATGGCGTTTAAATTAGATCCAGAGTGTATGCTCTAAAACAACAGAAGGTGCTGGTATGATATCATGATGTTTTTTAGTTGTTTTTTTTTACCACATTGTTATTTATTATTATTCAACATAAGAGAAGGAACTGCGGAGGTCAGCCAAGGTGAATAAGTTGCTCCTCATAAAACCTGACCACAATCAGAGAGCTGCACAGTGCAATACTCTCATTGTTTAATAAATCACTGTAACAAGACAGGAAAGAAATTCGCTGAGGAAAGCCAGCCAGCAAAAAAAGTAAACAAACTACAAATTAAAAAATGGACAGGATAAACTTCAAATTAAATCCTGACAGATGTACATTATACAGAGGATGGATCTGTGACCTTGACAGAAAAATTGGATGTGCATGCACATGTGTAGGTTCTTGTCTCTCAACACAAAAAATACTTCCAAGCTTTCAAAGACGCTATATTGAAGTAAATGATGGTAGCGGTAGGAGTCATTGCTCAGAGGCAGCTTGACTCAATAGATGAAAATTTGAAAATACTCATATTCCTTACCTGCTATTTTTTTTTAATTTAGAACAGGCTAAATACCTTAAAATTAATGATAAATACAGGAATTACCTGGCAGTTAATTCAAAGACAATATTGAACATTTTGTTTTATTTATTTGTTATATGTATTTCCCCCCAAAGAATATATACCATATATACATCAGTAGCCAATGTTAAGTTACAATTAAGTTCCCTGTATAGCCAAATTAAATATTTGGCCATTGTAAAGTGTATTACCTTACTTTTTACTTCTTGTTTATTTTTTGCTATGAGTTTACTTGAAAAGAAAATCTAAAATGCATAAAGAACAATTCTCAGTGTGATCTATTGCTGTGGTACACTTTTGCATCTGTTAGGACGCTGTTGCATGGTTGTGGTGACACAAAAATAAAACTTGTGATACACTGCATACAAAAACCAAAACTAGTGCAATAAGGAAATGAACAGGAAGCATAGAGATCGCTTACAGTTACACTCCATCAAGCACAAATACAAGTAATTATCCAGCCACAAGAAGCATATTGATGAAACTCTTACTAATCAAAATAATCAAAAATCAAATAAGAGCGCTTGAAAGGAACTAAAATATCAAACATACGAAAATACAACGCAAAACCAAAACAAGGTATGAACTGAGTAACAGGTCATGACAGAGTCTGCTCTAAAATCACAAAAAAACACTGATTGAAAGAAAATATAATTATGATTCAATTGCCAATTGTGGTTGCATGCCATTATGAAAGAGGTTATTAGATTAAAAAACAGGGTCGCCTGGCCAATTACAGTGCATCGCGGATTTTAAATAACCATTAGGTACCATTAAGTACTTTAAGATTTCAGTAACCATTTAGGTTTTATGTTAAAAGGGAACTGCACTTTTTTGGGAATTTTGCCTGTCGCTCACAATCATTATGAAAGACAGGAAGACGGATGGATTTTTTTAATGCACTCTAAATATTAAATACATTTGATCAAAAGTCTGCTTACAATGGATCCTAAGGGAGCCGGTAAATTCTGCCTTTAGAGCCCCTAAAAAAACATCCAAACACCTCCATTAAGGTTTTATTTGCATGATGTAAGTATACATGTAATGTAGTTGTCATATCTGTGTGATCATGTTTTGTCTAAGTTATGTTCTACTTGGTTTTGGACTCTTTTTAGTTCCTGCTTTTCATTCCCTTGTCTTGTTTCCATGGTTACCCATTAGTTTCACCTGTTCCACGTTTGGACTCATTGTGCACTCTTGTTTGTCACCATAGCAACCCATTAGTTTTCACCTGTCCTCACGACTCACGCACCTGTCTTTAATCATGTCTTCACTATTTAACCCTGTAGTTGCCAGGCAGTCAGCCTGGCGACATCACACTCCTGACACTCTGTTTCATGTCCATCGTTCATGCTGCTCCTTTCGTCCGCAAGTAAGTTATTGTTTATTAAGGCCATAGTTAGCAAGTTTTGTTTTCTGTCCATAGTTTACGCCAAAGTGGTAGTTTTGTTTTTCATAGCCAAGTTTTCTACCTCCGTTGTGAGCGCCTTTTGTTTATTGTTCCTTTTGAGTGTTAAAATTAAATATGTCTTCAACTTCACGCCATGTCCGCTCCAACTTTTATTGCATCTCGGAAAAACAAACCCGCCATAGTCCACATCATGACAGTAGTAACGAGCACATTTATAACAACATTTAATATTTAAATATTTTGACCATTTTAAATGTACGCGGTGCATTAATTTAATTTGAATTTAAGCTCATTATGACATTTGACTTTTTTTTTATTTTATGAAAGCCACCAAACATATGAAAACATTATTATTATTATTATTATTTATTTTTTTTGTCATAAAGAAATACAATAATGTGTGCTTACAGACTGTATCCCTGCAGACTGTATTGATCTATATTGATATATAATGTATATATTGTGTTTTTTATGTTGATTTCATTAAAAAAATATATATACCGTATTTTCCGCACCATAAGCCGCACCTAAAACCCACAATTTTTCTCAAAAGCTGACAGTGCGGCTAATAACCCGGTGCGCCTTATATATGGATTAATATTAATATTTATTTTCATAAAGTTTAGGTCTCGCAACTACGGTAAACAGCCGCCATCTTTTTTCCCCGTAAAAGAGGAAGCGCTTCTTCTTCTACGGTAAGCAACTGCCCCCATAGAAGAGGAAGCACTTCTTCTTCTACTGTAAGCAACCGCCAAGGTGAGCACCCGCCCCCGTAGAAGAAGAAGCGCGCGGATATTACGTTTCATTTCATTTGTGTGTTTCTGTAAAGACCACAAAATGTCTCCTACTGAGAGACACGCGTACAAGGTTCCACTGACTTTTGATCTTCATGTGAACCGCACTGTGGATACAACGGGAACACGTACGGTGAATATTCGCACCACAGGGAATGAGAAGTCGTCCTACTGTGGTTCTAGCTTGCCGTGCTAACGGCCAGAAACTTCCACCCACGGTGATATTTAAAAGGAAGACCTTGCCAAAATAGAACTTTCCAGCCGGCGTCATTATAAAAGCTAACTCGAAGGGATGGATGGATGAAGAAAAAATGAGCGAAGAGACCCGGTGACTTTTTTCACGCAGCTCCGTCCCTGTTGATCTATGACTGCATGCGTCCACATCATAGATGGTGTCAAAAAACAAGTGAAGCACACCGAAGAAGAAGAATTCGAGGGATTTGTGGATGAGTAATAACTTCAGAAAGTGAGCTTTAAATTTTTATTTTGTGTGTTGTGTGACACTAATGTTCGAGCAACGTTGGGTTATTGATGTTGCTATTGCTCTGCACTATTTTGAGTGTTACTATTTTTGTGATTGCACATTTGCACATTACATTTTGGGAGTGAACAGAGTTGTTAGAACGCTGGTTTGTGATATATTATTAAAGTTTGACTGACCTATCTGACTGTTTTTTTGACATTCCCTTTAGCGTAGCGTAGGTGCGGCTAATAGGTAAACAAAGTTTTGAAATATGCCATTCATTGAAGGTGCGGCTTACAACACGGGGCGGCTTATGGTGCGGAAAATACGGTATATATATATATTTTTTTTTTAATTTTGAATTTCTTGTGCGGCCCGGTACCAATCGGTCCACGGACCGGTACCGGGCCGTGGCCCGGTGGTTGGGGACCACTGTTCTAAGTAACAAAGACTTAATTTAGAGTTATTTGGTTAGGGTTAGAGTTAGAGGGTTAGGGTCAGGGTTAAAGGGTTAGGGTTATAATAAGGCCATGCCGAATAAGGCATTAATAAGTACTTAATAATGACTAGTTAAGAGTCAATATGTTAATAATTTGCATGTTAATAAGCAACTAATTAATGGTGAATATGTTCCCCATACTAAAGTGTTACCATGTTTTATTACTGGTGCACAAAATGAACCGTGCATGAACATCACCTTGTTCAAAGAACAAAACCAACACAGTGCATAAACTCACAACAAATTACACACCTGCAAATCAGTGTGACTTCTGCTGTTGCCGTATCCGTAATACGCCGATAAGGAAACGTTTTTATTTACACGATGAGTCGGGTGTGTCTTGTATGTTCACTATTTTATTTAAGGACTTAACTGCAATAAGAAACATATGTTTAATGTACCCAACATTTTTGGTTAAAATAAAGCCAATAACGCAACTTTTTTGTGGTCCCTTTTATTTGGAATAGTACTGAAAAGTACCGAAAAGTACCGAAATTATTTTAGTACCGGTACCAAAATATTGGTATCGTTACAACACTAGTCAACTGTAAACATCAGATTTTAATAGAGGACAGTGTAACATCAAAAGGTTCAAGTGCTTGTAAACTATTTCAAAAAACAAATAAATAAATGCTAATTTACTCAGCGTGAGCAGGAACTAAAGCCCTCAATGTAGCTGACGTTTGAATTCTGGCGCTCACAAGCTTCGCCAACTGATTTAAACAATCTAATGAAGCTAAGCTAATAATTTAACTCTTATACCCGCCAGGCTCTAAAGTGAACCGCGAGAGAAAGATGACGCTCAAAACTGTCCTTGTTTGCTCTCTTTGTCTTCGTCTCTCCCTCTTAGACGTGCAAGATTATCAAGAGCAGAGACGGGAAACAAGCTTAGTGTGCATGACGCTGCCTCCGCCCGTGAAAAGTGAGAATTAAGGTTTTCCGAAAAGGGAAAAGGCAAAAGACAGAGAGGTAAACTAAAAGCCCCGTGTAAGCATGAAAGGATTTAATTAAGCCGTAAGTTGCACTGCAGTCACACGCAGGTCGCTGAATGCTGACTTGAGGGCACTTAACATGCAAGCGGATATTCTCACTGCTTAGCTATTTAATGCTTTGACATGTCTTTTCCCAACAGAGGTTGTAACGGTGTGATAGTGCGACTGATGGTAGACCACCACAATATCACTGTCTAATGCGTAAATTACAGATTTATAAAGCATTTCCCATTAGACTTATCTGGTTCTCAAGCTTGCACAAGAAAGAGTCGTCTGTTAATTACGCTGTCATCATTGTTTCAGTCAATCATGGTTATGGCATCAATTTTGTGCAGGAAGCATTTGGTCAAACCCTAATCATTATTCTAGATATAGGCTCTCAATCAGGACCAGGAAAAAAATGCTTCCTTCTAATGGTACTGATTATATTATGGAAGAGCTAGCAGAAAGCAATTGAGTTTGAAAAGCACTGAGTTTCAGAGGCAAAGAATAAAATCCTAATGATAGCATTTGGGACGTAGAGTAAAGAGCTATGTGGGCCCCCACTGGACATCTTTTCAAATGAGATACGAGAGCGGCACTGCACAGCGAAAGAGATATCAAACATTTATGGAAGGACGCCATAAAATGTGCTCACTCTCACTTGGCATGTTCTCTGCATGTTCCGCCTTTTAAGATTGTTAATGAAAAGCGTTTGCTTTCTTTCCCGCCATCTACCTCATCGGTGCTGAATCTCCCTCTCGGTTGTCTGGTTGAGATCCCGAGATCTGAAACAGCAATCTGTCATTGGGTAGGAAAAAGGAATACAAATTGCAGACTTTGGCCAAGGTCAGATCATAGTCCATCTTCTGGATCTGGTTGGTCACTGCCCTACATGGCCATAATGCAAGTACATTTAAATGCAGCGTTTCTACTGATGTATATTGGCATTGGACTTCAAAATAGTATGGTGTCACTCAATGCATCCGTCATATTGAGACACGAGACACTAACAAACAACAAGGTCTCTTGTATTTACTCGTATTTACTTGCATTTTATCCAAGGCAAGATTGACGGCAGTAAGAAAACAGACTAATGGATTAGATTTAGATAGCGCTTTTCTAGACACTTGAAGCGCTTTACAATGAGAACTGAGAACCCATAATTAATTCAGTCTTCATTCACACATTGATGCTGGTAAATTTAATTTGTTGCCACAGCTGCCCTGGGGTAGACTGATGGAAATGTGTCTGCCAATTTGTACCTATGGCCTTTCCGACTACAACCGAAAAGTCATTGACATTCATACAGGGCAGCACTGAAAGCAAGGTGGGCGTGAAGTACTTTGCCCAAAGACACAATGGGCGTGACTGGCGAATGTTAGATTCAAACCAGAAACCTTCAAGTTGCTGGAGGGTTTACCATCTCAGCCACACCGCTACTGCAACAAAGTGGAGACTGTGGAGTCAGGCTGTCCTTAAATCGTTAAAGATTCGATTCAGAGAAGTCTGATACGACTATCAACCTCAAAGTCGAATCTCTCATATTAAACCGCCCTCGCCCTTCCATGGGACAACGGCGAGTTAATACTTGCTTTCATCATGTACACTTGATAGTTTTTAGGGAGTAAGAGATAAATCTTAGTTTTTACTGTCACCTGAGACTTCCTAAGGGCGGTCGCTGCTTCCTGGTGTGACGTCACATCTCTAAAATCAGCTGACGTGTGTTGGCCTCCACATCTTTTATTATATAAAATAATGCTTTACTGATAGTTTTGGGAGGATGTTTCTAAATGAGGGACGCCATAATTTCTGCAGCATACTGTCAGACAACAAGCTTGCCATGCCATGTGCGTATTCCTCTATTTAGTCAAGTTTGATGTCTTCTCGGTGTTGCACACCAGAGCCGAGGTCCTCTCAAACTCTCGTTTAGCCTTTTTTGAGGTGAAAAAAATTGCCAATAAGATCTGTTTTGTTCACTTTAATGAAAGACTATTCCATTTCCAAGTACCTTTAAAGAGTAACTGCACAATCATTATGAAAGAAATGAAAACAGATGTTTTTGTTTTTTTAATGCATTCTAACTCATAAATAAACATAAATAAGAGTCAGCTTACAATGGAGTCAATGGGAGGTCCTCTATTCCGTTTTTATTTGTTGGCTCTCATGAAGTCTGCAGTGAGCAGTATTTAATAATGTGTTGAAAAAAAAAAAAGCAAATGTGATGCGTTTTTTAAATGAATGCGCCACATATGCTTAAAATAAGCGAAATACGTAAATATTACATGTTATTATTAATGTTCCTGTTACTACATTACATATATACTTTCAGCATGTATACAACCTTAATGGAGGTGTTGGAATGTTTTTTTTAAGGACTTTATAGGCATAATAGAGCGACTCCCATCGGCTCCATTGTAAGCAGACTTTTGATCGCATTTATTTACTATTTGGAATTTATATAAAAAAAAAAAATATTGTTCTTGTCAATCAATCAATCAATCAAAGTGTATTTATACAGCCCTTAATCTTACATAAGGATTGTGAATGATAGTTCTCTTTAAGTTAACTTTGTATTATTCACGTGTTAGTTCTACTGCACATCGATGACTGACATTTAGTGACCAGTCAATATACATTACTCCACTACTACATATCATCATCATCTGCTAATTTCTCTTTTTAAAAAAAAGGCCATTTATTCAACCGATCGTCAACAATGGGCAACAAATTTGACCAGTGGTGTGCCGCCAGGGCCAGCAAGGCCTTCACTGCTGGACTAACATAACCAGAAATCATGATCTTAATTAAAGAGAAAATATTTTTTTAATATACTTTCCCTAAATATCTAAAATTATTCATATTCTCTTCATGTCATATTATGCTCTTCCCAGGGCTGTTGTTTTTAGTTTTAGTTTGTATCCAATCAGAATTCAGCTAGCTTATGTTGCCATGCTGTACCAAATCTGCCAGACGCCTTCAAGATCAACAATGCAGGCGTCTGTGCACTGTAAGTGAACGGGGACATACAGGTGATAGACAGTTGTGATAGCCAATCAGATCACAAGTTGTTGTCAGTAAGGCCTTCTAGCTGGCCTCACGTTGGACGTGACATTTACGCGTCCTGTGATTGGACACTCATCGGGACCGTTAGCAGATGAATTTAAGAACACAGAGTTGAGAGACAGTTGCGATAGCCAATCACATCACAAGTTGTTGACAGTAGCTGTTCTGTTACAACTAAAAGTTGTAAACTCTTGTTGTTAAAATGTGTCATGCTTGTCATTTAATTAACATTGTTACATGTGTATTTGGGGCAGCATGGTGGAACAGGGGTTAGTGCATCTGCCTCACTATACGAATGTCCTGGGTTCGATCCTGCGCACGGGATCTTTCTGTGTGGAGTTTGCATGTTCTCCCCGTGACTGCGTGGGTTCCCTCCGAGTACTCCGGCTTCCTCCCACCTCCAAAGACATGCACCAGGGGATAGGGTAATTGGCAACACTAAATTGGCCCTAGTGTGTGAATGTGAGTGTGAATGTTGTCTGTCTATCTGTGTTGGCCCTGCGATGAGGTGGCGACTTGTCCAGGGTGTACACCGCCTTCTGCCCGATTGTAGCTGAGATAGGCTCCAGCACCCCCCCCGCAACACGGTAGAAAATGGATGGATGGATGGACATGTGTATTTGTCGCCATCATGTGGTCAGGGCAGTTAAAATGTCTTTGAGAAGAGTGTACTTTGAATCAAACTTTATTGACCGGAAGTTGCATAAGCCAAGCAGAGAAATTTACGGTATATGTTTTAATTGCTGATGCAATGATGTTCACTTTACAGCCACAGAAGGTTCATCTAGTTATTTACATTATTTACACATTACTTTGGTTCATTCACACATTACTTTGGCATTTTTGCTTTCATGGCTCTGACATGAGCCTTCCTGGCAAATTTCTGAGCAGCTTGCTTTTTACTTTTTGTTTAAGAACACATTTTGTTCTTAGGCCCACTCACAAAGTTTTTAAGGAGATTTTTGTATTCACCAATGTTTTCTTAGCTGGGATTTGTTCGTAGGTAAGAACAAAATCTACAAGTGCTCCAGAGCACTCTTAGAGTGGCCTATTTGTTTTTAAGTGTGACAAGTTCCCTTACTTCTATTGTCTAATGTTACATTAATATCATAGATAGATAGATAAAGATTGGCACATAGATAGATACATAGATATAGATATATATAGAGAGATATAAAGATGCCACAGATCGTGCCCTGGGGAGAGAGCGCATATTTCACGACCATGTAGACCTATTTGCCCAAAGTGACAAATATTTATTTGAACGCTTTAGGCTACCTCAGCAGTCCACCCTTTCTTAAACTTACGTTTTGACATTATGTATTTCCCCCGCGGGATAATACGAATTTCTCTTCTGTAATCTGTTTGTGTTTTCTCCGTGTGTTTGATGTTCGGCTTTTCCGCCGGAATTGTGCCCTTATATGGGGAATTAAGGGCGTTTACCTATGCAAATTATGGAATTAAGGGTGTTAACATATGCATATTGGGGAAATAAGGGCGTGTTTATATGCAAATTATGATAGACATGCACGCGCTGACCATTTGGCATTCAGAAACTTAAGAACAGCAGCTGGGAACAATTTGACCGTTTAAGAACACGTCATGAATTTGAATGGACTCCTCTTAGGAAATCACTTAAGAAAGATAAGAGGAAAAGTTAGGAACTTATTGCTGAATGGGGCCCAATGTTTATTCTTTTAGCCAACTTCCTTTATGTGAATAGCCATTTGTGATTTATAGCATGACATAACAAATATATTGCAGTCATGTTGTTTATGTTTCAAAATGATTAAACTATTCCATGTCAAAATATAAATAGTAGAAATAATGAACAAAATGTCAGCTACTGTCTTATTAAAAAAAAATCAATGAAAAATTTAAATTAATTAACCAATGAAAATTATATTTAGCATTTAGACAGGCTATACTGTAGCAATGGTCATCACATGTCTGCCACAATCATGTGTGTTCTTACATGGTAAACAACTGAAATTAATGTTTTGGGCATTGTTTTATCCAGACGCATACATTTGTCCAAATGTGGCCAAGTAGACACATCGTGGGTTTCCTGGACATCGTCTACATAGCAAAAAGAAAATTCTAAGGAAGAGAGTACCACTGCCATCTTTCACTAGTTTTTTTTAAATTTATAAATATCCCGCTTGAAAATTCCTTCTTCTCTTTCTCTCTCGTCGTCATTTGGGATGATGTTTGTTGGGATTTCCCTTCCTGGTTCGATGACCCGCCCTATCTTGCCTCTGATTGGCCTGTCCGTAATGTTTTACCCTAATCTTAACCAATTATGACTCATCATAGTAAACCAACCAACCAATCATGGATTTCCTCGTACGTAAAATCATCATTGATTTTTCCTGTATATTTTTTCCCCTGCCCGTGGAGTTGCTTCGCTACGTAGCTTTGATTTTTAAGTTAGTAATTTTTAATGGAAAACCGTAGTTTTTACAACTGCAGCCGTAAACCGGAATGGATTATCAAAAACCGTACTCATTACAGAAAAAACTTAGATTATGGCAGGTATGGCAAAGAGACAGATTGAGATTAACACACATTTTAGGTCGGAAAAAACAAAGAAAAACGGAAAATATATATTTTTATTTTTACAGAGATCAAAAAGACGGATTTCCGACTATAGACGGAAAAATAACATGTCTGAGATAAAGAATCATTTATAATTCTGGAATATACAATATTCCTTTTGGCTCTGGTGCTGTGATGGTGCTGTGTTTTGTGCTGGGTTTGATTACTGGCCAGGACCTCAACAATGAGCCATGTTTGTGCAATGTCAGTCCAAGCCCAGACAAATGAGAGGGTCACATCAGGAAGGGCATGTGGCCCTAAAAGTAGTCAAATCAACACAATGGACTCCCGGGGGTGACCCTTAACAGGAAAATCCGAAAAAACAAAACATTTTGAAAGTAATATGTATATGTAACAGGGTCGATTATGTCTTGTAAATGTATTTCATAATGTTTTATTATTGTTATAATTACACAAAATGTGTAAGTTACATGTAAATACCTGAATATTGTTCGATGTTTTGTCAATGTGGAACCATTGTCTCTTTGTCCCTCCTACTGCAATTACTACTTTTTATATTCGTTGGACACGCCTTCCGACTTCCCTTTTGTCTACGATAACGGGAGAGGTAGGCGTCCATGGGACGACAGAAAATGTATTGTCTTGTTGAGAACTTAAGTTCACTTTCTTGTTCATTATTATATTTGTGTAGGCCGGCTCGACGATGGCAAAAAAGTTATTGACGACAATTGTATTCTGTGTATTATCAGGTATGTTTATTTCACTCTTGTACGTGACTTCCCTCTTGTCTACGATAACGGGAGAGGGGCTCGACGATGGCAAAAAGTTATTGACGACAATTGTATTCTGTGTATTATCAGTAAAGTGCATCTGAGCAGCAACCCATGGTGTCGGTCGTGTTCCATACAATCCACACACACAGAGGAAAAAAACACAGGTTACATATAATCCTTTAAAATATATATAATTTTAAAGTTCTAACCTTTGAAGCCAAAAACAAGTTTAAACAGAATGTTTTAATACTTGACTAAAACTGCATTTGTTGCATTATTTGACAAATGAAAAAAGCAGCGTATGAGAACAAGCTCTCAGTATGATGCAGTGTAGTCCCGACAATACAGTAAACTACCACCATAATAATAAACATCATGAAAAAATAATAGCTCTCTGACAATGTCAGCCCACCACTAAGAATTATCATATTTGTAAAGGCAGAAGTGTTGATAAAATGATTGCATTGTAGAATATATTTATAGCAGCTGCCTTGATTGTAACAGCAACCTTTAAAAACTTGAGTCCTCACTTTGGCAATCAGGTGTGTGCCAAAATGAAGCCAGAAGCAGTCAGCAAGTGATGAGAGTTTTATTGAACAAGGTGTCTGGCCTTCCAAAAGTGAGAGAGGTCCTGCAGAGTGTCTGTGAGACTCGATGTCTACTCGCAAGTCCTTCGGCAAAGGTGATGATTGATGTCACAAGTGGACACCAAGTTCCATCAAACTTTTTCCTGACTTGATATTCAATCACTCATCACAAACAGCAATGCAACACCCTGCAATATTGCAAGATCTTGCTCTTGTGTGACATTACTCACTATATGGAAACCTAATCTATTATTTAATTACTTCGCATCAAGCATATGATAATCTGTCAGGATAATCTTAAAATATTTGCACCCCTGTGTGTCTTGTATACATTTCTGACTGAATGAATCCTTGTTTGTGTCCATTTGTAGGTGGGGTAGGTTGTTAGGAAGGGAAAAAATTGTAAAAAAGTGTTACACTGGGAAGTATTATAATGATATTGCATTGTTACATTGTGACCTTTGGAGTACTGTAAATTCCCATTAAAAAGAGTTTAAAATAGGGCTGCAGCTATTGATTATTTAAGTAATCAGGTATTCTATCAATTAGTTTGTTCTAGGGTTGTACGGTATACCGGTATTAGTATAGTACCGCAATACTAATGAATCATATTCGATACTATACCGCCTCTAAAAGGTACCGGTTCCCTACCCCACCGTCGTCGTCACGTCGTGTCATTGCTGGTTTTACGAGCAGAGGAGCATGTTCAGTAGCGCACAATCACAGAGTACTTACAAGCAGACACAGTGTGTAGACAAAAAAGAGAGAACGGACGCATTTTGGCTTAAAAACTAAAGATAAAGGTGAAGATATACATCTCAGGAAAAGGTGCTTTAAGACATGACTAGGTAGCCAGCGGCTAAAGTCCATTCGCAGTCTGCAGTATTGTAGCTACTTCTAAATCACTAATCCTCCCCTCCATGGTGACAAATAAAGTAAGTTTCTTACAAGTATCATCCCTGCAGGACGAGGAATAGCTCAACATGCTTCACTACACACCATAGCTCACCAATGTCAAAATGTAAACAAACGCCATTGGTGGATCTACACCGAACATCCACTGTAATGATACTAAGTAGAGGAGCTTATCTAGTCGATACTACTATGATTACATCAATATTTTTTGGCATCACAACATCTTCTTTCATTTTAAAAATAAAATTATATTATGTTTATAAACTCAGGAAATATGTCCCTGGACACATGAGGACTTTGAATATAACCAATGTATGATCCTGTAACTACCAAAACGAATGTAAAGCATCCACACAATAGAAGAATAAGTGATTATTACATTTTAACAGAAGTGTAGATAGAACATGTTAAAAGAAAAAGAAAGCAGATATTAACAGTAAATGAACAAGTAGATTAATAATTAATTGTCTACCACTTGTCCTTAATAATGTTGACAAAATAATAAAATGGAAAATGACACAATATGTTACTGCATATGTCAGCAGCTAAATTATGAGCCTTTGTTTGCTTACTTACTACTAAAAGACAAGCTGTCTTGTATGTTCACTATTTTATTTAAGGACACAATTGCAATAAGAAACATATGTTTAATGTACCCTAAGATTTTTTGTTAAAATAAAGCCAATAATGCAATTTTTTGTGGTGCCCTTTATTTAGAAAAGTACCAAAAAGTATCGAAATACATTTTGGTACCGTTACCGGTACCAAAATATTGGTATCGGGACAACACTAGTTTGTTCCATTAATCCCAGAACCGAAAAAAACACACTTAATAGCCCCATGGAAAATAGTTCAAATAACACTTTGTCTGTTTTGTTATAGCATTAATTCTTTTTTTCTAGTAAAGGCGTATCATCAACATTGAAATTGCACTTTCAACATGTGTGCATTGATTAAAAAAATAATAACCTCTCTGCTATTCGCTGCTACAGAGATCATGGCACCCACACACCACCGCTCTCAGCGGCCATGCAGAAACTATGTCCGTGTATTTAAATTTACGGGCACTTCATGCTGTGCGGATTTTATCAATTATTTACTCATTAAACGATTCACCAAAGCAACTGAATATAAATCAAAGCTTTTTTGTAATCGATTGGTGAACGTCCTTTTATTTTTTTAACTATAGATGAAAAAGTAAAGAGGAAAAAGATTAATGATAATTATAATATTAATAATAATAATAGGGTAATATAATATTAATTGTACAATTCTTTTACATAAAGTACAGGAGAGAACATTAATTCATGCACATCAATCAAATATCCTGCAGCATATGCTGTAAAAGCCATTGCAGTTGAGAAATTGTGATTTATTTTTTTCTAACTACCAAGGATGGGCATGGTGATTGACAAATTAATCAGGCATTAAAGATTAATGGATTTTGTTGTAATACCAGTTAAATGATTGCATCTTGAAGGAGTTGCGACAAAGTGCACTACTTGGCTGAACTGTTCATTCAGTCGCAACTAGTAAGCATTAGTTACGGCACAACGCTCCCCGGCTACAGTTAAGTGTGTATAATTGTATTTGAACTGTCAAATCTAACGGGTTAATTTACCGCATGAATCAGGTATAAACGCAGATTAATCACAAAATTTACTTTTACCTCACATGCTTGTTTACTTTAACTGCGGATGGTTACCTGAAGGGTGGTACGGGTGTCCAAATATTGGGCTCTTTTTTTAGGTGAAATTAAATTATGCATGTGAGTAATGACCTGAGATTGATCATGATTAATCCAAATTCAAAAGTGATTTAAAAAATGTACAATTTGACAGGAACTTTATTATTAAAATAATGTTAATAAATGTAGCCATACCAAACTAATATCCGTACAATATAATTGCCCCAAATCTTGTTCCTAGGGCACCACTGATGTTTATGGTTTCGAAATGATGCTGCATTCAACACAGGCAGCCAAAATCATATATTTGCACACAACAAGTTTACCACTCGCAAGGTTCAATTACTCACCATTGCTAGTGGCACGATGCCGCCAAGGTCCTGCGGTGCTAGGCGGATAAGGGTCTGCACCTCACTGGTCTGGGTGCGGGTGAGCGGATACTCCACCTGCCAAGTCACCTCTCTGCCACCTTCAGGCGCCATCAGCCCGTTCACCTCCAGATCCACCTGCAACACTCTCTGGTAGCCCATCGCCTCCTCTCTGGATATGGGCAAGATGAAAAAAGACATGAGTCAGAAGTGGATTTAGATGTAATAAAAAAAAAAAGTGGGAAATGAGTGAAATTGGGGGGTGGCAACAGAAGATAGGTATTAAATGTAAAGGCAAAAGCGATAATGAGACAGAAGTAAGGTGAAAGTCAAAATGGGCCGAGGAAATAACACGGAAATAGATGAGGTGAACAGAGGGGCAAAAATATGATAACGGATTAAATGGAACACAACAAGAAAAGATTAAAAAAAAGAGGTTAGCTGAATAAATGAAACAAGGAAAATTGAGTGGAAAGCTATGAAAAAGACACCAGGGAAAGAAAAGGACAAAAATGATTGGTTTAAATGTGAATATAGGCGAGCAAACAGATGAGACCTTGGGGATAATGATTCTGATTGTCCTCCAAAGTCGACAACAGCATCAGTTGTTACAACAAAAGGCTTGTTATTGACAGAGCATGGGCAACTGTGTGTACACTAAAACGTCTATACTAAAAGCAGCACACCAATGACAGCCTTTACGTGAGAATAGATTTATTATGGAGGTGCACACCAAGCAGGACAGCTGCAAACCAGTGGTGCATACGTTGGCTTCTCAACACCGGAGATTACAAGTTTCCCTTGCTAATGAACGGTGGTAATTACAATCATTTTCAGCTTCAATTTCTAGGCCCAAATTAATCAGAGGCCACTGCAAGTCACCAGTGACCCACCTCTATTGTATTTGTATTACAATTATTCAAATTAATACCCACAACATCCAGCCATTGGAGGGCATCCAGCATGAAACAACAAAGCCAAATCAAACATGCAACAGGTTGTATTCAGTGAAGTGACTTTTGAACGGAAATAAAGAAAGTGGTGGGCCACCAAACCAACAGGTCTACTGTGCAGCAAACAGAGTGCAAACTATCTGAGTATGGAAGGGGGCCTAGATCATCCCCACTAACAGCAGATAGGAACAAAAAATCAAACTATGAAATGGCAAAGATCCATTCACGCTATAAAAAAAGGATGTGTCACGTGATCTCAAGGATTATCCGTCGGTCGCGTTTCCAGACATGTAACGACTGACTTGGTGCTTTAAGAAACACTCGTAGCAAAAATGTGTTTTAAGAAATCTGAAACTACAAACCCCGTTTCCATATGAGTTGGGAAATTGTGTTAGATGTAAATATAAACGGAATACAATGATTTGCAAATCATTTTCAACCCATATTCAGTTGAATATGCTACAAAGACAACATATTTGATGTTCAAACTGATAAACATTTTTTTTTTTTGCAAATAATCATTAACTTTAGAATTTGATGCCAGCAACACGTGACAAAGAAGTTGGGAAAGGTGGCAATAAATACTGATAAAGTTGAGGAATGCTCATCAAACACTTATTTGGAACATCCCACAGGTGAACGGCCAAATTGGGAACAGGTGGGTGCCATGATTGGGTAAAAAAGTAGATTCCATGAAATGCTCAGTCATTCACAAACAAGGATGGGGTGAGGGTCACCACTTTGTCAACAAATGCGTGAGCAAATTGTTGAACAGTTTAAAAAAAAACTTTCTCAACGAGCTATTGCAAGAAATTTAGGGATTTCACCATCTACGGTCCGTAATATCATCAAAGGGTTCAGAGAATCTGGAGAAATCACTGCACGTAAGCAGCTAAGCCCGTGACCTTCGATCCCTCAGGCTGTACCGCATCAACAAGCGACATCAGTGTGTAAAGGATATCACGACATGGGCTCAGGAACACTTCAGAATCCCACTGTCAGTAACTACAGTTGGTTGCTACATCTGTAAGTGCAAGTTAAAACTCTCCTATGCAAGGCGAAAACCGTTTATCAACAACACCCAGAAACGCCATCGGCTTCGCTGGGCTTGAGCTCATCTAAGATGGACTGATACAAAGTGGAAAAGTGTTCTGTGGTCTGACGAGTCCACATTTCAAATTGTTTTTGGAAACTGTGGACGTCGTGTCCTCCGGACCAAAGAGGAAAAGAACCATCCGGATTGTTATAGGCGCAAAGTTGAAAAGCCACCATGTGTGATGGTATGGGGGTGTATTAGTGCCCAAGACATGGGTAACTTACACATCTGTGAAGGCACCATTGATGCTGAAAGGTACATACAGGTTTTGGAACAACATATGTTGCCATCCAAGCAACGTTACCATGGACGCCCCTGCTTATTTCAGCAAGACAATGCCAAGCCACGTGTTACATCAACGTGGCTTCATAGTAAAAGAGTGCGGGTACTAGACTGGCCTGCCTGTAGTCCAGACCTGTCTCCCATTGAAAATGTGTGGCGCATTATGAAGCCTAAAATACCACAACGGAGACCCCCGGACTGTTGAACAACTTAAGCTGTACATCAAGCAAGAATGGGAAAGGATTCCACCTGAGAAGCTTAAAAAATGTGTCTCCTCAGTTCCCAAACGTTTACTGAGTGTTGTTAAAAGGAAAGGCCATTTAACACAGTGGTGAACATGCCCTTTCCCAACTACTTTGGCACGTGTTGCAGCCATGAAATTCTAAGTTAATTATTATTTGCAAAAAAAAAAAAACGTTTATGATTTTGAACATCAAATATGTTGTCTTTGTAGCATATTCAACTGAATATGGGTTGAAAGGGATTTGCAAATCATTGTATTCAGTTTATATTACATCTAACACAATTTCCCAACTCATATGGAAACAGGGTTTGTACATAAAATGCAAATAATATTAAGATAATACTTAAATGGGAAATATGAAACGTTAAAAATACATCAAACAAACCTTTAACAAAGTGATCACTGCAAACTTGTGCGTTCTCTGACTCTACGCCCTTGGACTGCCACTTTTCGCCCGGCAGTTATTTGATTTTGTAGACCACGCACCGGATGACTGCGGCTATTTGGATGCAGCCGTTAATTGGAGCATCAATGGTAAGTCCATTTTTGTATCTAATTGTTCGCAAAGTCATCTTTAACATCCATCCATCCATTTTCTACCGCTTATTCCCTTCGGGGTCGCGGGGGGCGCTGGAGCCTATCTCAGCTACAATCGGGCGGAAGGCGGGGTACACCCTGGACAAGTTGCCACCTCATCGCAGGGCCAACACAGATAGACAGACAACATTCACACTCACATTCACATGATATATGACTTATTATATTTTATTGAAACAAGTGGTTCGCAGCCGAGTGTGAAGCGACTGGGATGGGAATCAGCATCTCCAAGTCAGAGTCTATGGTTCTCGCCCGGAAAAAAGTGGAGTGCCATCTCCGGGTTGGGGAGGAGATCTTTCCCCAAGTGGAGGAGTTCAAGTACCTCGGAGTCTTGTTCACGAGTGAGGGAAGAGTGGATCGTGAGATCGACAGGCGGATCGGTGCGGCGTCTTCAGTAATGCTGATGCTGTATCGATCCGTTGTGGTGAAGAAGGAGCTGAGTCGGAAGGCAACACTCTCAATTTACCGGTCGATCTACGTTCCCATCCTCACCTATGATAATGAGCTTTGGGTTATGACCGAAAGGACAAGATCACGGGTACAAGCGGCGGAAATTAGTTTCCTCCGCCGGGTGGCGGGGCTCTCCCTTAGAGATAGGGTGAGAAGCTCTGCCATCCGGGAGGAACTCAAAGTAAAGCCGCTGCTCCTCCACATCGAGAGGAGCCAGATGAGGTGGTTTAGGCATCTGGTCAGGATGCCACCCAAATGCGTCCCTAGGGAGGTGTTTCCGGCACGTCCGACCGGTAGGAGGCCACGGGGAAGACCCAGGACACGTTGGGAAGACTATGTCTCCCGGCTGGCCTGGGAAGGCCTTGGGATCCCCCAGGAGGAGCTGGACAAAGTGGCTGGGGAGAGGGAAGTTTTGGCTTCCCTGCTTAGGCTGCTGCCCCCGTAACAAGATGGATGGATGGATGGAAGTGAGATCATGCATATTTTCACTTGCTGTATCTGCAGAATAAATGAAACTGTTTTTTTTTAAAGACTAACTATCCACACAGAACCACAATATGTCTGGAAAATAATCAATAGGCTTTGCCAAAGCAAATTTGAAAAATACCCGATATAAATACAAATAGAAAAACAATAAATACAGAGATATTATTTGAATTTAACAGCCCATCGGGTGTCTTTTACAATCCAACATCAAATTGCTATAACTGTTCTCTTGAAAACCACAACCATAAAAGTAGGATACAGGGCAAGCACTGAAATATATAGTTTAAAGTTTGTTTTAAGACATACTTTTGGAAAACAAATGAAATATGTAGTTACAGATTCGCCTTGATTAAACAGTCTCTATATTTTACTTAATGCACAAGTCTGTCCCTAGGTATTTGTTAACTGGTTGTCACACAATAAAACAAGGCCGTAGAGAACCCATGTAAAGCATGAGGGAAAGAGGGAGGAGAGGGATGTGGGGATCCAAGGTTTCCTTAAACATGTTTTGTCCAAGCCTGCCTTTTAATTCCCACAATGCCACATAATGAGACACACTTCACACTTCAGATGCAAGCCTTACTTCAAAGTGTCTGGTATAATGGTTCCACTCTGGTGGAGGAAAGCAAGAGAAAACCACTAGAAATGTTTACAAATGGAATATGTATTTAATAGTGATTTATTGATTGTTAAAAATGTGGTTGATTGAGGTGTGACAAGATATCCCAAGATTAAAACCTGGCGATATTTCTCGTTCAGAAAAAAACTACGCTACAAAATACACCCCCCGCTACCACCAAAAAAATAATAATAATATGACTCCTTTAATGCATCCTATAATCCAGTGCACCTAATATATGAAAAAAGATCAAACATAGACCATTCATTTGCAGTGCGCCTTATAATCCGGTGCACCCTATGGTCCGGAAAATACGGCTTGCATAAGTATGTCCAAGCAGGAGCAGACTAAACTGTCAATTATGGACGCCAAGACGCGACAGAAAAACGCTGCGGACACATTGGATTACTTCCCCCCATGTGGTGACACGCTACTGCAGCAGCCCAGGGGTAAATCAATACATGAATTATTGATACACTTGACATCTGTGATATCAGAGATGCAAGAGACTCAATCAATCAGGCAATCAAACTTCATTTGTGTAGCACTTTTCACACATATAAAATGTAGCAGAAAGTGCATTACATATTAAAAACATTCAAAACCAGTGCTCGTTACATAATTCCAGCTTAAAACAGTCAGCCCTCCAGACCCCCTTTTCCCTCTACCACACACATGCACACATAATAAAAGTTATGTAAAACATATGTGTCCAAGCACAGAAGAACCAGGTGAGAAAACACTATCTTAAGGAGCCGGTACAGGTAGGGATGGGAATCGAAAACCGGTTCTTGTTCAGAATCGGTTCCCAGTGTATCAATTCCTTGGAATCGCTTGCCATTTCGTCGGTTCTCTTAACGGTTCTTCCGGGTGGGGATGACGGCGGTATAGCTCGGTTGGTAGAGCGGCCGTGCCAGCAACTTGAAGGTTCCAGGTTCGATCCCCGCTTCCGCCATCCTAGTCACTGCCATTGTGTCCTTGGGCAAAACACTTTACCCACCTGATCCCAGTGCCACCCACTGGTTTAAATGTAACTTAGATATTGGGTTTCACTATGTAAAAGCGCTTTGAGTCACTAGAGAAAAGCGCTATATAATTCACTTCACTTCATTATGCAAAGTGTGTAGTGATATTAGCGCTATTAGATGAGAATGCCTTCTCATTTAGATGAACACGACGAGACATATTCTGACCGGCTTCGAGGCGGGCAGTAATGGCTCCAGTTCACATATGCCGCTACTTTTCACTGCATCAGGGAAGAGTACCTCTCGGCCAGAAACGACGAATGTCACCGATCAGCGATCAAGTTTGTGGTCAAAAGCTTGCAACAATTTGCCACATCGATGCTCCTTCGGTAGTTGAATGTTAAATTGTATTCAGAGAAAAGTTGCACGTTTTCCTCCAACCACATTTTTGCCCAGCCATTATATCATACAGGTAAACTCATAAAATGTGAATATTGTGTAAAAGTCCATTCATGTCAGCAATTCAACTTCAAATGTGAAACTAATATGTGATATTAACTCATTACATGCAAAGTGACCTATGCCAAGCCTCTATTTAATACAACTTTGATGATCATGGCTTACAGTTTTTTAAATCACATTTTCTGAGATGTTCAATTTAAGCTGTAAGCAATAAACATCAACAATTTATTTAAATAAGGTTCAAACTATCTCAAGTAGCATGCCATGAGGCCATTTCATTATATTAGTTCCACCTTGTAAATTTAAACAAACCTCTGCACAGTATATTTTCTAGGTAGATGACAAAGATTTTTAAAAGTTTTAAAAAGGTTGTGACATGTTAAATTCTTGTGTGATTTCCACATTTTATTTTGTTAATTACTACAGAAATAATTAAAAAAAATATTGTGGAAGTGGCTTCCTAGCAGTTCCACTGTAGACACGGCACATGAGCCAAGCGTGCAGTTTTTAACAACGTTTTTAATGTACATAGGTTTTTATCAAAATCTTTCTCGCGCAAAACGTAACTTTTCAGTCACGTCCGTATCCTCTCTCCTCTCCTGCTCCCGGCCGCTTACTGTTAAAGACAACAGATGATTAGATTAACACGTACCACCTGTGAAATCTAATCACCTGCCAGCTGTGTCTTGCCGTCAGCACTGCCACGTCCCCGTCTGATGGTGCTCTGTCCTCAGCACTATGGACAGAGGCGGTGACCTTTGCTCCTGAAGGCAGCGCTGGCCATATCTCCCTCCACAAATATATATATATATATATATATATATATATATATATATATATATATATATATATATATATATATATACATATATATATATATATATATATATATATATATATATATATATATATATATATATATATATATATATATATATATATATATATGTTTTTTTCAAATGCTTTTTTTCTATGCTATGTGCCTCTTAAGACATCACTGTTGGCTTTGTAAGGTCATGGTAGCTCTACACTAAACTAAATTGATGCTAATCCATCATATTGTTGTCTTTTTTTTGTACTCCACCTTCTGCCCGTATGCAGCTGGGATAGGCTAATCCATGCTTTTATTTCATCACGTTCGAACTACTGCAACTCCATCTATGCTGGTATGACTGAGACGACCGGGTCGCATCGTGGTGCGAGGTGTTCTCCCAAGGATGCAGACGGGCTCGGACACAGCTTGCAGGTAGGAAAATGATTTATTTCCACAAATAAATCAGACAGAAACAAACAAAAACGACTAGCGTGGGAGCTAGTAAGCAAAATAATATAGCATGAGAGCTAGCAGGAAACAAGGTGGTCGTTAGCTGTTGCGTGAAAGCAAATTAGGAAGCCAGGCAGAGTGCTGCCCGGGCGAAGACTAAATAGCCCTCTGATTAGCGCTCGGGCAACAGGTGCGCGTCCCGAAACGCTAACCAGAGGCAGGTGAGCAAAATCTGCCGTCATGGCAACAGAAACAAAACACACGTGACACTAAACTGTAAACAAACTGTGATCCGAGCAGCGGATCCTAACAGTACCCCCCCCTAAAAGGACAGATTCCAGATGTCCCTTGAAAACAAAAAAAACAACTGGAACCCAAAAAAAAACAAGCAATAGTTCACGAGTCAAGGGCGGGCGGGGGGGTGACTTGGTGGTGGGTCGCCAGGCCACGTGTCCCCGAATCCACCGGGGAAGGGTCAGGTGGCGGCGGCGAATGGAACGCCGCCGCCGCTGGCGAGGCGGGCGAGGCGGGCGACCACGGTAAGGCCACATTCGTGGCCGCCGAGAAGGTGGGCGTGAGTGGCGCCAGAATTTCAGCAGCCTCTGAGTCCTGCAACAAAGTCTTGGATGTTGCTGCTGTTTGCGCCACTGGCGTCCATTACCTGACCTCTGAGTGAGCCGCTTGCGCAGCCGGACCACTCGAGGTCGCTGAGACGTCGCCGTGGAAGCGGTAGGTGTCGACGTCGCCGTGGCAGCCGGAGGAGTCGACGTCGCTGTCGTGGCAGCCAGTCGCCACTGTCGTGGCAGCCGGAGTCGCCACTGTCGTGGCAGCAGGAGTCGCTGTCGTGGCAGCCGGAGTCGCTGTCGTGGCAGCCGGAGTCGCTGTCGTGGCAGCCGGAGTCGCTGTAGTGGCAGCAGGAGTCGCTGTCGTGGCAGCAGGAGTCGCTGTCGTGGCAGCAGGAGTCGCTGTCGTGGCAGCAGGAGTCGCTGTCGTGGCAGCAGGAGTCGCTGACGTGGCAGCAGGAGTCGCTGTCGTGGCAGCAGGAGTCGCTGTCGTGGCAGCCGGAGTCGCTGTCGTGGCAGCCGGAGTCGCTGTCGTGGCAGCCGGTGCTGGTGCGAGAACCAGTCGTGGTACAGGTGCTGGTGCGAGAACCAGTCGTGGTGCAGGTACTGGTGCGAGAACCAGTCGTGGTGCAAGTACTGGTGCGAGAACCAGTCGTGGTGCAGGTACTGGTGCGAGAACCAGTCGTGGTGCAGGTACTGGTGCGAGAACCAGTCGTGGTGCAGGTACTGGTGCGAGAACCAGTCGTGGTGCAGGTACTGGTGCGAGAACCAGCCGTGGTGCAGGTACTGGTGCGAGAACCAGCCGTGGTGCAGGTACTGGTGCGAGAACCAGTCGTGGTGCAGGTACTGGTGCGAGAACCAGTCGTGGTGCAGGTACTGGTGCGAGAACCAGTCGTGGTGCAGGTACTGGTGCGGGAACCAGCCGTGGAGCAGGTACTGGTGCGGGAACCAGCCGAGGAGCAGGTACTGGTGGTGGAGCTGGTGCTAGCCTTAGCCTTGGCGCTAGCTTAGGTGCAGGTGGCCTAGCTGGCGGTTGCGGCTTAGCAGGCCGAAAAACCGGTGGTGGCGGCCGGGCAGGAGGTTGTGGCTTAGCCCGCCGAAGGACAGGTGGCGGTGGCCGAGCAGGAGGTTGCGGCTTAGCACGCCGTTGTGCCACCCCACTCGCACAGCTCCCAGTACTAGCCCCCCCTCAAAAAGCGGATCCCAGACGCGTTCCTTGCGGATTGGAACCGTCTTCAAGGGTGGGTGGAGGGTGGTCAGGGGGAGGGTAGAATCCTCTCCTCTAAATTGTCCAAAATGTCTATTGTCACCCCCCACTTGAGACTGGGACTGACTAGATATAGTCCTTAAAAAAATGTCCTGATAAAGCTTAATCTTAGAATTAAAGTCACTTGAAAATGGCTGGCAGGAAGAATTGACATAATGTCTAAAAAAGTCTTTGTCTATGACGTCATCCAAAATGGACGGGACAACGTCATCAAGCGGCGTGTCATCAGGGGGTGCCGGCGGAATGACGTCATAGCTGCAGTCCCAGTGATTGACAGGCCAGTCATAACAATCATCGGTAAGGTAGTTGATGGGATTAACAGACCTTTGAAGAGGGGAATCTTGGGCTGAATGTAGCTTGCTGTGTACCGGCGGAGGAGTTTGAGGGAGTGGCGCGTCTTGGCGGCGAAGTGAAGACCTCTTGGGTGGCTTCCGTCTTCGCTGACGCGTCCGGTGGTGCGGAGGTGTGGCGATGTCCTCGGGCCAAACGGAGTGGATTGGGACCAACCTTCCGTTAGGACCCCATATCAGGTCCTGGCGCTCCGAAGGGGAATAGCGGAGAGTCTCCGCCTCCATCGCTCGCAACACCATCCACGCACCTTCGTCCATCTCCTCCGACGTGCTCGTTGCGGGAGAACTTCTTGCTGGCTTCCTACTGAGACGACCGGGTCGCATCGTGGTGCGAGGTGTTCTCCCAAGGATGCAGACGGGCTCGGACACAGCTTGCAGGTAGGAAAATGATTTATTTCCACAAATAAATCAGACAGAAACAAACAAAAACGACTAGCGTGGGAGCTAGTAAGCAAAATAATATAGCATGAGAGCTAGCAGGAAACAAGGTGGTCGTTAGCTGTTGCGTGAAAGCAAATTAGGAAGCCAGGCAGAGTGCTGCCCGGGCGAAGACTAAATAGCCCTCTGATTAGCGCTCGGGCAACAGGTGCGCGTCCCGAAACGCTAACCAGAGGCAGGTGAGCAAAATCTGCCGTCATGGCAACAGAAACAAAACACACGTGACACTAAACTGTAAACAAACTGTGATCCGAGCAGCGGATCCTAACAATGACCAGCGATTGCAGTTAGTCCAAAACGCTGCTTCTCGCCTTTTAACTGACACTAAAAACATGAGCACAACACCCCCATTTTAAATCTCTTAATGGAGTAGCGCCACAATATATGTCAGACCTTTTCAAAAATATACACCCCCACAAGGTTTCTGAGGTCAACTGATCAATTTATTCTTGTTGTCCCAAAGACACGATTAAAACCCAGGGGGGGTCGTGCATTTTCTGCTGTGGCTCCAAAACTTTGGAACAATATCCCTCTTGCTATTTGGACGGCACCCTCTTTAATGACTTTTAAATCACATCTTTGAACACATTTTTACTCCTTGACTTTCAAACCAGCATGTGAGTTGTGTGATTTTAGTCTAATTTATTTTATTGAATTTTATGTATTTATTCTATTTTTAGTTAACTGCATTTTTTTACAATTGACTCTCCTTAGTTCTATCATGCTTCTAAATGTGTCTTTTAACTCCTGTGCAGCACTTTGTGAAACTTGTATTGTTTTTAAGAAATGTGCGATACATAAAGTGGATTGGATTGGATTGGAACAAAAGCTTTTATTGAGGTAGAACTATGATGTGTTTTATGATCTAACATCTTTGACCATCTGCATGATTTCATAACAGTCCACGTTTCTTTCTTTTTTTAATCAATATGCCGAAGTTTAGCGTATTAAACAATATTGACATAATTAGAACATATATTTAAAACCCGTACCAACATTTTAATCACGGCCGGGATTGGAACCCAAATCCTTTGGCTTTACAAAGCAAGTATTGTATTTTCCGGACCATTGGGGGCACCGGATTATAAGGCACACCACAGATGAATGGTTTATTTTTGATAATTTTTCATATATAATGCGCACCAGAATATAGGGCGCATTAAAGGAGTCATATTATTATTATATTTTTTTCTAAATTAAAAACACTTCCTTGTGGTCTACATAACATGTAATGGTGGTTCTTTGGTCAAAATGTTGCATAGATTGTTTTACAGATTATCTTCAAGCCACTTTCTGACAGTCGCTTCCGGATGGACCGTTTTGTGGGCGGTCTTATTTACGTGGCTCACCTTCGGCAGCGTCTTCTCCCCGTCATCTTTGTTGTAGTGGTATAGCGTGCAAGGATGGGGGTGGAAGAAGTGTCAAAAGATGGAGCTAACTGTTTTAATGACTTTCAGACTTTACTTAAATCAAAAACGGAGCAGCATTTCCTCATTCGGAAACAACAATAAATCTGTCCCGTGAAAAACTGTCCGACCGGAACTCTCTAATAACTAAAGTTCCTTGGGTGAATAATGTAAACTCACTAAACCGGTATGTTTTAGAGCTTTCATGGCGAGTTTACTGACTGATATATAAGTAAGAACTTTACACTACTTTATATTAGAAATGGCAACAGCGAAGGATGAATGTCCCATAACAAGAAAATAGACAAAAAGAAGAAGCTTATCGACACGGTCTACAAAAGCGAACTGGCGCAATTTTTCAGAATTTATGCAGATCCCAAATAAAGATCAGCAGGTACCAGAAGGTAACAGAAGTTGCTTTTGCATAATATTGCGAAACAAAACAGCAGATAATATGTCTTACCTTATACACACACCATAATAATACTTGTATGTTTAATGCGCCGACAATCCATCAAGCGGCGCGGCTTCATAGCTTACTAAAGTCGTACTAAAACATGTTGATAGATATTTGAGCGCCGTGTGTAATGTGCTATATTTTCAATGGAACATATAAAATGTTGGTGTTGTTTACTTGAGTCATATTGCCATCATAGTGCAATAAAATTGCTTCAAGGTCGGTAAGAAAAACCAGAAATATTCCGTACATTAGGTGCACCGGGTTATAAAGCACAATGTCGAGTTTTGAGGAAAAAAAATAAAAAATTTAAGTGCGCCATATAGTCCGGAAAATACGGTACTAATGACACCTGCCATTGAGTCGCCGGAACTATTTGTGGAAAATATGTGTTTATATCCTAGTCAGTGACAGAGCAAGACGTGGCAAGGAATATGTTTGGGGTAAAAATTGTCATTCACGCAAAAACACATAATATTATGTGAACATAATATTAAATCGAACGAAGGTTGGTTTCACCTGAATGAAATTGATGTGAAACGCTGTCAGTATAATAATGTTGTCATGTCAGTCAGGTGCCGCCCAGCCCTAAACGCAAAACACCCCCCCACCCCACTGATTGCAAAGTCCTACGCAGAGTGCGTGTTTTGCATTTAGGGCTGGGCGGCACCTGACTGACATGACAACGTTATTATACTGACAGCGTTTCACATCAATTTCATTCATGTGAAACCAACCTTCGTTCGATTTAATATTATGTTCACAGCACATTTCGGATCGGATAATGTTAAAGTAAAAGTGGACTTCAGTGTGTTATGTTTTTGGAGTGACCAAAGATCGTATATTGAGAGGGGATGATCTACCGCATGGTGTTGCACAGCGCACACAATGTTCTACACAAAGTATATTTGCAGTCAGTTATATCATCTTCTTTTTGTCGCTTAAAAAAATACCAAAGACATGACCTCGGTGTCCTCAATGGTAGTTACGGCCATGATTCCATCAATTAGAGTTAGAAGGTTAAACTAATATATGACTTTATAGGCTCAGAGCATGCAACTCAAGATATTTCAAACCTTCTTTTGATGTAATTGTGACGATTATGGCTATTAGCTAATGAAGAACTTCAATTGAAATTTGGGGTTTTCCAAAAACTGTATGCCGTGATCTTCTACGTAAGTTATAACAAAGGCTTGACATATCTCGTTTTGCATGTAATGGGTTTGTATCGTATATGAGTTTCACTTTTGAAATTGAATTGATGAAATGAATGGAATTTAGCACATTATTCAAATTTTTTGAGTTTCACCTGCAACAGAAGCTTCTGTAATGTCAGTTCTTAGCACTACTGACTAGTTTTTATCGCACTAAAGTAGCCATAAACAGTGTAGTGTTGGACGTTTGTATATGGTTAGATCACTGCAGTGTAAATAAAAATGTTTCATGTGTTTTATACGTTCTACATCAATCCCAGCTCCGACATCCGGGGTAAATGGAATACACTAATTAGCATTGGGATCAGCATTTGACCAAATTTCGTTTATTGACAGTGGAGAAACTTTAGTGATCAATTTTCTTTTCTTCTTTTAAAAATGAAACATAAAATGCTATGAAGATAAAAGTGCAGCTGACAGCAAACTAACTGAGACGGAATCAACATCACAACATGGTTGCAGCCATGTTGTGCTCTCCAAGACACAATGACTCAACAATCCATTCTACACATTGACAACATTTCAAAGAATCAATGAATCGACTATTCGATTATTATGCTAGGGTTGTACGGTATACCGGTATTAGTATAGTACCGCAATACTAATTAATCATATCTGGTACTATACCGCCTCTGAAAAGTACCGATCCTCCAACACCCCTGCCCCCGTCGTCGTCACGTCATGTTATTTCTGGTTTACGAGCAGAGGAGCATGTTCGGTAGCGCACACACGGAGTACTTACAAGCAGACACAGTGTGTAGACAGAAAAAGGGAGAACGGACGCATTTTGGCTTAAAAACTAACGATAAAGGTGAAGTTATAACACTGAAATGCCCACCGGAAGAGGTGCTTTAAAACATGGTTGGCTAGCTAGCGGCTAAACTCCAGACGCAGTCAGCAGTGTTTTAACTACTTCTAAGTCACTAATCCTGGTCTCCATGGCGGCAAATAAAGTAAGTTTCTTACAAGTATCATCCCTGTAGGACGAGGAATAGCTAAACATCTCAACGGCGTCAAAATGTAAACAAACGCCATGGGTTGATCTACACCTGAAACCTGACACCCACTGTAATGATACCAAGTACAAACCCCGTTTCCATATGACTTGATAAATTGTGTTAGATGTAAATATAAACGGAATACAATGATTTGCACATCCTTTTCAACCCATATTCAATTGAATGCACTACAAAGACAAGATATGATGTTCAAACTCAAAAACTTTTTTTTTTTTTGCAAATAATAATTAACTTAGAATTCATGGCTGCAACACGTGCCAAAGTAGTTGGGAAAGGGCATGTTCACCACTGTGTTACATGGCCTTTCCTTTTAACAACACTCAGTAAACGTTTGGGAACTGAGGAGACACATTTTTTAAGCTTCTCAGGTGGAATTCTTTCCCATTCTTGCTTGATGTACAGCTTAAGTTGTTCAACAGTCTGGGGGTCTCCGTTGTGGTATTTTAGGCTTCATAATGCGCCACACATTTTCAAAGGGAGACAGGTCTGGACTACTGGCAGGCCAGTCTATGAAGCCACGTTTATGTAACACGTGGCTTGGCATTGTCTTGCTGAAATAAGCAGGGGCGTCCATGGTAACGTTGCTTGGATGGCAACATACGTTGCTCCAAAACCTGTATGTACCTTTCAGCATTAATGGCGCCTTCACAGATGTGGAAGTTACCCATGTCTTGGGCACTAATACACCCCCATACCATCACAGATGGTGGCTTTTCAACTTTTCGCCTATAACAATCCGGATGGTTCTTTTCCTCTTTGGTCTGGAGGACACGACGTCCACAGTTTCCAAAAACAATTTGAAATGTGGACTCGTCAGACCACAGAACACTTTTCCACTTTGTATCAGTCCATCTTAGTTAAATGAGCTCAGGCCCAGCGAAGCCGACGGCGTTTCTGGGTGGTTGTTGATAAACGGTTTTTGCCTTGCATAGGAGAGTTTTAACTTGCACTTACAGATGTAGCGACCAACTGTAGTTACTGACAGTGGGTTTCTGAAGTGTTCCTGAGCCCCTGTGGTGATATCCTTTACACACTGATGTCGCTTGTTGATGTAGTACAGCCTGAGGGATCGAAGGTCACGGGCTTAGCTGCTTACGTGCAGTGATTTCTCCAGATTCTCTGAACCCTTTGATGATATTACGGACCGTAGATGGTGAAATCCCTAAATTCCTTGCAATAGCTGGTTGAGAAAGGTTTTTCTTAAACTGTTCAACAATTTGCTCACGCATTTGTTGACAAAGTGGTGACCCTCACGCCATCCTTGTTTGTGAATGACTGAGCATTTCATGGAATCTATTTTTATACCCAATCATGGCACCCACCTGTTCCCAATTTGCCTGTTCACCTGTGGGATGTTCCAAATAAGTGTTTGATGAGCATTCCTCAACTTTATCAGTATGTATTGCCACCTTTCCCAACTTCTTTGTCACGTGTTGCTGGCATCAAATTTTAAAATTAATGATTATTTGCAAAAAAAAAAAGTTTATCAGTTTGAACATCAAATATGTTGTCTTTGTAGCATATTCAACTGAATATATTGGTTGAAAATGATTTGCAAATAATTGTATTCCGTTTATATTTACATCTAACACAATTTCCCAACTCATGTGGAAACGGGGTTTGTAATCGAGCGTATCTAGTCGATACTATCATGATTACGTCAATATTTTTTGGCATCACAACATCTTCTTTTGTTTTTAAAAAAAAAAAATGATATTATGTTTATAAACTCAGGAAATATGTCCCTGGACACATGAGGACTTTGAATATGACCAATTTATGATCCTGTAACTACTTGGTATCGGATTGATACCCAAATTTGTGGTATCATCCAAAACTAATATAAAGTATCCAAACAACAGGATAATAAATGACTATTACATTTTAACAGAAGTGTAGATAGAACATGTTAAAAAAGAAAATAAGCAGATATTAACAGTAAATGATCAAGTGGATTAATAATTCATTTTTACAATTTGTCCCTCATAATGTTGACAAAATAATAGAATGGTAAATGACACAATATGTTACTGCATATGTCAGCAGCTAAATTAGGAGCCTTTGTTTGCCTACTTACTAATCAAAGACAATTTGTCTAGTATGTTCACTATTTTATTTAAGGCAAAACTTGCAATAAAGAAAACATATGTTTAATGTACCCTAAGATTTTTTGTTAAAATAAAGCCATTAATGCAATTTTTTGTGGTCCCCTTTATTTAGAAAAGTACCAAAAAGTACCGAAAAGTATCAAAATAATTTTGATATCGGGACAACACTATATTATGCTCATCCCTAATTCAACATGCTTCTTTGAGTCCATTTCTGTAAAGGTTGAAAATACCATCTGCATTCTAGGGTAAGGGGGAAATCCCATAGTGAATTAAAACTAATACATTTTTTTAACCCAAAGTCAAAAAGTAATTCCTCAACAGTTTGGTGGGAATCAGTGTAAATGCAATTGCATCCCATTTTGGTTAATGAAGGACATGCAATACTGTGAGGTGTCCTACGTTACTTGTTTTACATGACTGCATTGTTAACAGTGTGATTCAAAACTGAGAAATGTTATATTCATAAAATGTTTATCTGTGCCTCAGGCTTGCTTAATTGCAAGTCCCAATCCCTTTCTCTACCATTCTCTGGAGCAGAAACCTGAATTTATGCAGTAGGATGGCTTCTCTGAACAACAGTCCGCGTTCAAAGGTGGTGAGTGCAGTGATTATGTGGTTAACGCTCTCATGATGTGCAATTAAAGGCAAATCAATTATCTGTAAGAGACAGTCCCGCCTGACAAAAGACGCCACTCGCTACTAACTATCCATTTATCTTTCCAATCAATGTGTGTTTTTTTTTTGCTGTTCATTTTATCAGTAGGGCGGGGTTTTTTTAAACATCGTATCCACCCTTTCTCTGCCCTTCTTGTCCACTTGCAGTATCTGGTGGCCCCAATAGATGCATTTCCCTGTCACAATTACCATACAATTTCTGTTTAAAATAATTTGAAATCTAGAAAGGCAGCTAAACTGCACAAAACAAAAGGGTTTAAAAGCTATGCGGTGAGCCATGACAATAAGTGGGAATCATAGGAGCTTTCATAAAGTAGAAAATCCTGTGGTTTGACTGATAGTAAGGTGTTACAGCACAAACAAACACGGCAAAGAGACACCCATTCAATTACAGTATGATACATTTCAAATGTCATGCCAAAATAAATAAATAACCTGACAAAAGGATGATAAAAGTGAGGCAGAGAAATACAACAGCCCTTTTGAACCAAACACAATGTTTTTTTTTTTTTCCCCCCACACTTAACATCTTAGTAGGTATCGGCCTCTGCAAAAAAAATAAAAAATGTAGTGAATAGAAAAGGCTGCCGCCTCTTTTCTTTGGAGACCCAAAGGGGCTTTTCCTTTCATGCAGCAGTGATTTTGTGAGCACTGACAACAATCATACATCAAAAGACCTGAATATATTCCGAAAGAGTGAATCAACCTGAAAAAGGGGAGAATATAACGACGTGAAAGCTTCTGAGGCGGTTTGTTTTAAAAAATCATATGTTATTGTAAAACTGCAGTGCTACAATGTAGTGGCATCGTTACTTCTCATAAGTAGAGATGTCGCACACATACACACTTAAAAAGGGAACTGCACTTTCTTTGGAATTTTTGCCTATCGTTCCTATGTAAGACAAGCATACATACTGTACGTTTTTCTTTTTTTTATGCATTCTAACTAGAGATGTCCGATAATATCGGGCTGCCTATATTATCGGCCGATAAATGCTTTAAAATTTAATATCGGAAATTATCGGTATCAGTTCGGAAATTATCGGTATCGGTTTCAATAAGTAAAATGCATGACTTTTTAAAACGCTGCTGTACGTAGTGGTACACGAACGTAGGGAGAAGTACAGAGCGCCAATAAACCTTAAAGGCACTGCTTTTGCATGCCGGTCCAATCACATAATATCTACGGCTTTTCACACACACAAGTGAATGCAAGTCATACTTGGTCAACAGGCATCCAGGTCACACTGTGGGTGACCGTACAAACAACTTTAACACTGTTACAAATATACGCCACACTGTGAACCCACACCAAACAAGAATGACAAACACATTCCGGGAGAACATCCGCATCGTAACACAACATAAACACAACAGAACAAATACCCAGAACCCCTTGCTGCACTAACTCTTCCGGGACGCTACAATATACACCCCCCCCCCCTACCTCAAATCCCCCCCCCCCCCACCCCCAAACTCAACCTCCTCATGCTCTCTCAGGGAGAGCATGTCCCAAATTCCAAGCTGCTGTTTTGAGGCATGTTAAAAAAAATAATGCACTTTGTGACTTCAATAATAAATATGGCAGTGCCATGTTGGCATTTTTTTCATAACTTGAGTTGATTTATTTTGGAAAACCTTGTTACATTGTTTAATGCATCCAGCGGGGCATCACAACAAAATTAGGCATAATAATGTGTTAATTCCACGACTGTATATATCGGTATCGGTTGATATCGGAATCGGTAACTAAGAGTTGGACAATATCAGAATATCGGATATCGGCAAAAAAGCCATTATTGGACATCTCTAATTCTAACTATAGATTAGCAAAAGTCCACTTAAAATGGAGTCGCTCTTTCTGCCTATAAGCGCTTAAAAAACAATCTAAATACTTCCATCAAGGTTTTATATACATGATCAGTGTTGGCGCTAGGAATTTCCAAAATGGCAAGAGAGACAACAAACATAATAAAAATTGACTGTTAGAATGTTTATATATTTCCGTTTAGATAAAGAGTGACTCATAATTCTTGCGAATAAAAAAGGTGGGTGGAACTTTTTCGTCTTTTCCAGGTCTTAGTTGGCTGTCAAAGTCGATCAAATTCTCAATATATGGCCACATCCTTTTACTATCAAGGTGAGAGGCTCGATTTAAAATCTAGAATAAACTCTCGCAAGCTCAGAGGCAAGAAAGCTGCTCACTAGGTCATGATGTCAATACGGCAGAATAAAGTAGTTACCTTGATCGGTGCGCCACTAAAAATAGTTCCTTACTGTTAGCACTTATAATAACAATATCGCTAGTACTTGGTTACAGTTCAGGTGACAAAATGTAAATAGAGTATTGTTGGCAGAATTTGAATGTTTTTAGTGGGTTTAATGGTTGGACTACTGTTTGACTCGGGGGGCCGCATTGGGCTAAAAAAAATTGGGCTGGGGGCCGGGCTGTATATATATATATATATGCACACGATGTAGGCCCAAAGAACAGGAGTCCACAGAATATCGGATATCGGCAAAAAAGCCATTATCGGACATCCGATATTCCGATATTGCCCAACTCTTAATTACCGATTCCGATATCAACCAATACCGATGTGGAATTACCACATTATTATGCCTAATTTTGTTGTGATGCCCCACTGGATGCATTAAACAATGTAACAAGGTTTTCCAAAATAAATCAACTCAAGTTATGGAAAAAATGCCAACATGGCACTGCCATATTTATTATTAAAGTCACAAAGTGCATTATTTTTTTTAACATGCCTCAAAACAGCAGCTTGGAATTTGGGACATGCTCTCCCAGAGAGAGCATGAGGAGGTTGAGGTGGGCAGGGTTGAGGTGTGTGGGGGGGTGGAGGTTAGCGGGGGGTTTATATTGTATCGTCCCGGAAGAGTTAGTGCTGCAAGGGGTTCTGGGTATTTGTTCTGTTGTGTTTATGTTGTGTTATGGTGCGGATGTTCTTCCCTTGCCTTGCATTCACTTGTGTGTGTGAAAAGCCGTAGATATTATCTGATTGGGCCGGCACGCAAAGGCAGTGCCTTTAAGGTTTATTGGTACTCTGTACTTCTCCCTACGTCCGTGTACCACTACGTACAGCGGCGTTTTCAAAAGTCATACATTTTACTTTTTCAAACCGATACCGATAATTTCCGAACCGATTTCCGATACTACATTTTAAAGCATTTATTGGCCGTCCGATATTATCGGACATCTCTAATATATATATATATATATATATATATATATATATATATATATATATATATATATATATATATATATATATATATATATATATAAAATATATACTGTATATATATGTATATATATATATATATATATATATATATATATATATATATATATATATACAGTATATATATATATATATACATATATATATATATATATATACAGTCAAGAAAATAAGTATTTGAACACCCTGCTATTTTGCAAGTTCTACCACTTAGAAATCATGGAGGGGTCTGAAATTTTCACGGTAGGTGCATGTCCACTGTATGAGAGATAACCTGAAAAGAAAAATCCAGAAATCACAATCTATGATTTTTTAACAATTTATTTGTGTGATATAGCTGAAAATAAGTATTTGAACACCTGTCTATCAGCTAGAATTCTGACCCTCAAAGACCTGTTAGTCCGCCTTTAAAAGTCCTCCTCCACTCCACTGTATTATCCTGACTCAGATGCACCTGTGTGAGGTCGTTAGCTGCATAAAGACACCTGTCCACCCCATTCAATCAGTAAGACCCAAACATTCAGCATGACTAAGAGCAAAGAGCTGTCCAAAGACACCAGAGACAAAATTGTACAACTCCACAAGGATGGAAAGGGCTACGGAGAAATTGCCAAGCAGCTTGGTGAGAAAAGGTCCACTGTTGGAGCAATCATTAGAAAATGGAAGAAGCTAAACATGACGGTCAGTGTCAATCGGAGTGGAGCCCCATTCAAGATATCCCCTGGTGGGGTCTCAATGATGCTAACAAAGGTGAGGAATCAGCCCAGGACTACACGGCAAGACTTGGTCAATGACCTGAAAAGAGCTGGGACCACTGTTTCCATGGTCACTGTTGGTAATACACTAAGACGTCATGGTTTGAAATCATGCATGGCACGGAAGGTTCCCCTGCTTAAACCAGCACATGTTAAGGCCCGTCTTAAGTTTGCCAATGACCATTTGGATGATCCAGAGGAGTCATGGGAGAAAGTTTTGTGGACAGATGAGACCAAAATTGACCTTTTTGGTCATAATTCCACAATGCGTGTTTGGAGGAAGAAGAATGATGCTTACCATCCCAAGAACACCATCCCTACTGTGAAGCATGGGGGTGGTAGCATCATGCTTTGGGGGTGTTTTTCTGCTCATGGGACAGGACTTCTGTACTGTATTAAGGAGAGGATGACTGCAGCCATGTATTGTGAGATTTTGGCCAAAAACCTCCTTACCTCAGTCGGGTCATTGAAGATGAGTCGTGGCTGGATCTTCCAACATGACAATGACCCAAAACACACAGCCAGGAAAACCAAGAAGTGGCTTCGTAAGAACCATATCAAGGTTCTTGAGTGGCCTAGCCAGTCTCCAGACCTAAATCCAATTGAAAATCTTTGGAGGGAGCTGAAAGTCTGTGTTACTCAGCGACAGCCCAGAAACCTGACTGATCTAGAGAAGATCTGTGTGGAGGAGTGGGCCAAAATCCCTCCTGCAGTCTGTGCAAACCTGGTGAAGAACTACAGGAAACGTTTGACCTCTGTAATTGCAAACAAAGGCTACTCTACCAAATATTAATGTTGGTGTTCAAATACTTATTTTCAGCTTTATCAAACAAATAAATTGTTAAAAAAATCATAGATTGTGATTTCTGGATTTTTCGTTTCAGGTTATCTCTCATACAGTGGACATGCTCCTACCATGAACATTTCAGACCCCTCCATGATTTTTAAGTGGGAGAACTTGCAAAATAGCAGGGTGTTCAAATACTTATTTTCTTGACTGTATATATATATATATACATATACAGTATATATATATATATATATATATATATATATATATATATATATATATATATATATATATATATATATATATATATATATATATATATATATATATACATATACAGTATATATATATATATATATATATATATATATATATATATATATATATATATATATATATATATATATATATATATATATATGGCCGATAATATCGGCAGTCCGATTAAAAATTAAAAATGGCCAAAACAATTTCAAATCTCATGGGTCAAATAGGAGGTGTGGACCCGTGGCGCTTTCTTTACCCAGATAAAAAACAATTCTCTTTTTATTCTCAGGTCCATAAAACTTTTTCAAGGATTGACTACTTTTTCATAGATGATAATCTCCTTCCGGCTGTCGATAATGTAGGATATTCAACAATAGTGATATCTGACCATGCTCCATTGTCACTTGATCTTTCGTTTACACTCTTTAAAAAAACGCAGACTCCATGGAGGTTTAATTGCACACTACTCAATGATGACGGATTCTGCAAAACAATTTCCAAAGTGATGGATGATTTTCTTGTCACCAACAACTCTACTCCAATATCCCCGTCTTTACTCTGGGAGACATTAAAAGTGGTAGTCCGGGGAGAGATTATTTCTTATTCAGCAAGACAAAACAAATTGAGAAGACAAAAACAGTATCTCCATACCCTGATCTGGTTAAAGATAGACAAAATCTGCAAATGAACTATAATTTATTGTCAACACAAGAAACTGAAAAATTACTCTTACGATCGCGTGGCTTCCTGTACGAGCACGGTGAGAAGGCAGGGCGCCATCTATCACGCCAAATTAAAAGCCAGTCAGCATCTCTGCAAATTCGACAAATCAGAACCCTCACAGATGAACTTACAGTCATTCCTTCAGTCATTAATGACACCTTCAAATCATTCTACTCTGAACTATATACTTCACAATGCGCTGCTGATAAAACAATCATGTTGAGTTTCCTGGATAACTTGAAATTTCCATCCATAACTACTACTCAAGAGAGCGCTTTGGATCAACCTTTAGTAATCCGGGAAATTGTAGATTCAATTAAACTAATGCAGAGCGGCAAGGCCCCTGGCCCAGATGGCTATCCTATAGAGTTTTATAAAAAAATTTCAGATAAACCGACTCCTCTCCTTTTAAATATGTACAATGACTCTCTGGACCGGGGTACCTTGCCTCAAACTCTCACCGATGCGTCTATAACTGTATTACTAAAACCGGGCAAAGTTGATTCTGACTGTAGTTCTTACCGTCCCATCTCTCTCTTAAACGCTGATTATAAGATTTTAGCTAAAGCACTGGCCCTTCGCCTTGAATCAATTTTACCAAACATCATATCACCTGACCAAACTGGATTTATGAAAAGCCGGCACTCTTTTTCCAACATTCGTAGCCTTCTTAACATTATTTTTTCTCCAGCATCTGAGGAGACGCCAGAAGTGGTGGTCTCTTTGGATGCAGAGAAAGCTTTCGACAGGGTGGAGTGGGGATATTTATTGGAGGTCTTAAAGAGGTTTAACATTGGGTCTAAATATATATCTTGGATAGCACTTCTATACTCTTCTCCTAGGGCTGCCGTAAGCACAAATGGGATGTTATCCCAATTTTTCACACTTGGCAGAGGTACACGGCAGGGGTGCCCTCTAAGCCCATTGTTATTTGTTACTGCAATCGAACCCTTGTCCATTGCTCTTAAATCGGCCGGTATCAGTAAAGGAATCCATAGATGCGGTCTAGAACACACACATTCTCTATAAGCGGATGATTTACTATTGTTTATATCTGATCCAATCTCTACCATTCCAAAGATTATTGATTTGCTAAACAATTTTGGATCATTCTCTGGCTATAAATTGAATTTCGCTAAGAGTGAATGCTTCCTTGTGAATAATTTGGCCCTTGAGATCCCTGATGGATATTTCCCATTTAAGATGTCCAGGAACAGCTTCAAGTACTTAGGTGTACATATTTGTCGCAAGCTACCAGCTCTCTACAAGGACAATTTTCCACCTCTAATCGACAAACTTAAATTAGATTTGGATAGGTGGAAAGATTTACACATAACTATTGCTGGCAGGGTAAACTGCGTCAAAATGAATGTGCTTCCTCAATTTTTGTATCTGTTTCAATGTTTGCCTATCTTTTTACCCAATTCCTTTTTTTGCATAATAAACAAACTAATTTCATCCTTTATATGGAAAGGCAAGACTCCCAGGATTAGAAGAGAGTTCCTGCAAAGGCATAGGTCCGTAGGTGGTTTATCACTCCCTAATCTAAAATACTACTATTGGGCAGCTAACATACGCAAAGTGACTCTCTGGATCCAAGAACCTGAATTAATCTGGTGTAAGTCTGAAGCTAGTTCCTGTTCTACCTCTCTCTTGGATCTACTTACATCAAAATTACCTTATCGACCATCCCAATTTACTTGTAGTCCAATCGTCATTTCTACCCTTAGAATCTGGTCTCAATTTAGAAATACTTTCGGCCTGCAGGGCTTATCCAACCACAGCCCCATTCATAATAACCACATCTTCCTCCCTCCTAGCACAGATGTAGCGTTTTCTCTATGGAAGCAGTCAAACCTTAGCAGGCTAAAGGACTTATATATTGGTGATGTCTTCGCTAGTTTCAGTGAACTGTGTATAAAATTTGACCTACCAAAATCTCACCTATTTCGATACTTTCAGGTTCGTAATTTTGTTAAATTAAATAGTCTCTTTTTCCCTAATACTCCACCTAATTCGCTAATTGACTCAATTTGAGATATTCCCACAAATCAGAAAGGCCTAATCTCCAAAATCTACATCTTAATATCCCAGTTTAGTAAAACGTCTCTTGATAAAATCAGAGGGAATTGGGAAGAAGAGCTTGGCAGATCTATAGATGATGGAGATTGGGATTCTGCCTTAACCCGAATCAACAACAGTACATCCTGTTCAAGGCTTAATTTAATACAATTTAAGGTTGTCCACCGTATTTATTTCACTAATTCTAAACTCTCCAAAATATACCCCAATATTTCAGATACTTGTAACAGATGCCACATGTCACCTGCAAACATGACGCACATGTTTTGGTCTTGTCCCCATTTGCTGGACTATTGGACAACTATTTTCAAACACCTTGCTAAGGCATTGGATTTAAACCTGACACCATGTGCAGAAATGGCCATTTTTGGGACGGTATCAGATCCCCAAATAAGGAGAAAATTTAAGGATAGTATTGCCTTTGCATCCTTATTAGCACGTAGGAGAATTTTGCTGGAGTGGAAGTCACCATTTTGCCCCAAAGCCTCCTTATGGCTTAAAGACCTTATGATTTATTTAGATCGGGAGAAAATAAAGTTCAATCTTAGGGGGGCACTTGGGAAGTTTTATTCTGTTTGGGGTGGTGTGGTTGACTACATAGCTAAATTAAAGACGCTATAGGATACATGAAAAGTTCACCTTTCACAAACCAGCTTCCTTTTTTTATTTTTTATTTACACATTTATTCTGGGTGTGAAATTTATTATCTGCCCGGGGGGGGGGGCTGCTGTTCTTGGAAGTAACAACTTTAACATTGTTACGTTACAAATATGCGCCACACTGTGAACCCACACCAAAAAAGAATGAAAAACACATTTCTGGAGAACATCCCACCGTAACACAACATAAACACAACACAACCATTACCCAGAATCCCATGCAGCCCTAACTCTTCCGGTCTACATTATACACCCCGCTACCACCAAATCCCCCCACACATCATCACCCCCCCCCTCCCTCTCCATGCGTTGGTTGAGCGGAAGAGTTAGGGCTGCATGGGATTCTGGGTATTCGTACCGTCAGTGTAAGATGTGTGGCTGCTGAGGTAGTACGCCTTGCTGTCACTTACGTGAGCTAGGGATGGGCGATACCACACTTTTAGGATTCGATACGATACCGATACTTTTTCTTGCATTTTCATCGATACCGATACCGATACCAATAATTTCTTATTGGCAATTTTTTGTCAGTCAAAAATATTATTACTATTGTTATTATTTAAGACAAATCACAAGACAAATACAGACTATTTATACCACATTTATTATGGTCAATATACAATAAAAGTAAAATTAAAATAAATAACATAAATATGAAAAATAAATTAAATATTATATATAATAATAACTATATATTATATATAATAATAATTAAATATTAGGGCTTTCCAATTAACAGTCAAATCCGAATTGCAAGAAGCTGCAGTTATTTTTTAAAGTTTGTGATATAATTAGCAATTAATGAAATATGAAATAGGCTAATGTTTTCGAAATGTAAGAAATCATGTCACAGATTAAAACCAAAATCACATTCAATCATATATTCAAGATTTTCTTGGAAAAAAATTAAACTGTAATGCAAAGATGAAGAATCTCCAAATTGTATCTCTTTCTTATCTTGTTTTAAATACTCAAGCAATTTTCAACTAACAGTGAATTCCCCTGTGTGGAAATTATTTGAATTTAGGATAATCATTTAAACATCCATCCATTTTCTACCGCTTATTCCCTTCGGGGTCGCGGGGGGCGCTGGAGCCTATCTCAGCTACAATCGGGCGGAAGGCGGGGTACACCCTGGACAAGTCGCCACCTCATCGCAGGGCCAACACAGATAGACAGACAACATTCACACACTAGGGCCAATTTAGTGTTGCCAATCAACCTATCCCCAGGTGCATGTCTTTGGAGGTGGGAGGAAGCCGGAGTACCCGGAGGGAACCCACGCAGTCACGGGGAGAACATGCAAACTCCACACAAAAATATTCAGTAAACATTACTAAAAAAAAAAAAAAACAATGCCTGTTTTAAGTCAACAATTGGACAACACTGGATATGCCTGGCTGCATCGCTGTCGGCTGGCTGTGTGTGTGTTGCACGTTGACGACGCTCATTCGCTGTCTCCTGTCACGTGACTGGGCCAGCTCTATACTCTGCCAGGTACAGGGGTGTCCCAGCACATAGTAAGTTAAGTAAGTCATCAAAAACATCTGAAAGTGATGCTTGCACCCCCCACACGCCGTTTTTTGGTTTATATCGATACTTTTTTCAGAAAAGTGATGCCAAATGAGTAGCGTGTGAGTATCGATATATCGATACCACAGGATCGATACGCACATCCCTAACGTGAGCAAGCCGAAATTGCATTCTACGTGTGGTCGAGCAGGTACACTGTTAGGGCAGACTGTAGAGGGCGCCAAATGCAGTGTCATCACGCTCTGATATTCGGGAGTCTCCCGGGAAAAATGAGAGGGTTGGCAAGTATGACGCTATCAAGCGCCATTCATTCAAAACTCGCGGGCTGCACTAACATCAAGATTCCACATTAAAGTGCGTGCCGGTGCGTGTGTCGGAGACCCCTGGTTAACATAGCACAAAGCATTTAAGCTTTGTATGCGGTGTTTTTCATTTTAAATTTAATTTTTTTTTTTGTGGCTCCCATTACTTTCTTGAAATTTGTGAAACTTGCCAAAATGGCTCTTTGAGTGGTAAAGGTTGCCAACCCCTGGTATAGTGTAATACCTGTCAAATTCAATAAAAACATTTATTAAAAAAAATATACTATATATATAAATATATATATATATATATATATATATATATATATATATATATATATATATATATATATATATATATATATATATATATATATATATATATATATATATAAATATATATATATATATATATATATATATATATATATATATATATATATATATATATATATATATATACACACATATACATATACATATATATATATATATATATATATATATATATATATATATATATATATATATATATATATATATATATACATTGTATATATATATATATATATATATATATATATATATATATATATATATATATATATATATATATATATATATATATATATATTAGAGATATTATCGGCCAACAAATGCTTTAAAATGTAATATCGGAAATTATCGGTATCGGTTTCAAAAAGTAAAATGTATGACTTTTGAAAACGCCGCTGTACGTAGTGGTACACGGACGTAGGGAGAAGTACAGAGTACCAATAAACCTTAAAGGCACTGCCTTTGCGTGCCGGCCCAATCAGATAATATCTATGGCTTTTCACACACACAAGTGAATGCAAGGCAAGGGAAGAACATCCGCACCGTAACACAACATAAACACAACAGAACAAATACCCAGAACCCCTTGCAGCTCTAACTCTTCCGGGACGATACAATATAAACCCCCCGCTACCCTCCACCCACCCACACACCTCAACCCCGCCCACCTCAACCTCTTCATGCTCTCTCAGGGAGAGCATGTCCCAAATTCCAAGCTGCTGTTTTGAGGCATGTTAAAAAAAATAATGCACTTTGTGACTTCAATAATAAATATGGCAGTGCCATGTTGGCATTTTTTTCCATAACTTGAGTTGATTTATTTTGGAAAACCTTGTTACATTGTTTAATGCATCCAGTGGGGCACCACAACAAAATTAGGCATAATAATGTGGTAATTCCACATAGTGTATATACACTACCGTTCAAAAGTGTATATACCCTACCGTTCAAAAGTTTGGAGTCACATTGAAATGTCCTTATTTTTTAAGGAAAAGCACTGTACTTTTCAATGAAGATAACTTTAAACTAGTCTTAACTTTAAAGAAATACACTCTATACATTGCTAATGTGGTAAATGACTATTCTAGCTGCAAATGTCTGGTTTTTGGTGCAATATCTACATAGGTGTATAGAGGCCCATTTCCAGCAACTATCACTCCAGTGTTCTAATGGTACAATGTGTTTGCTCATTGGCTCAGAAGGCTAATTGATGATTAGAAAACCCTTGTGCAATCATGTTCACACATCTGAAAACAGTTTAGCTCGTTACAGAAGCTACAAAACTGACCTTCCTTTGAGCAGATTGAGTTTCTGGAGCATCACATTTGTGGGGTCAATCAAACGCTCAAAATGGCCAGAAAAAGAGAACATTCATCTGAAACTCGACAGTCTATTCTTGTTCTTAGAAATGAAGGCTATTTCACAAAATTGTTTGGGTGACCCCAAACTTTTGAACGGTAGTGTATATATATATATATATATATATATATATATATATATATATATATATATACTGTATATACGGGATGACACAAAAAAAGCGTTCATCCCTTAAACTTGAATAACTTTTGAAATAATTAATCAATTTTTTTTATTTTTCAGATTTACCAAGGAGAATTAATGTTCTAAAAGTTTTGAAAATGTCAACTTCGAGATGCCATGGACTACTGAACAAAAGACATTTATAGTAGAGACCTATTTTCGGCTGAATTCTATCCACGCGGCTTAATTGCAATTCAAAGAACGGTTTGGATGTCGTGAATTTCCTGCCCACACAATGATCTACAGATGGGTCAACAAGTTACGCACATATGGATGGGACTGTTAATAACCTCAATCGTAAAGATACTAACAGACAATCACACTCTGGATGACCGAAATCATCAAGGACACAACAGAACGTTGATGCAGTCAGAGACTCTGTTGTTCGCAGCCCACGCAAGTCTGTGCGTCGACGAAGTCAGGAGCTTGGAATGAACCGGGAGTCTGTGCGGAGAATTTTGATCACAGATCTCGACCTCTATCCTTACAGGATACAGATTAAACAAAAACTTACACCTGCCGACAAGAGGAAACCAGTGATCATGTGCCAGTGGTTTTGCGATAAGATTGACGCTGCGCCAGACTTCCTCGACAATGTCGGGTTTTCGGATGAGGCACATTTTCTGCTGTCAGGTCATGTGAACTCTAAGAACAACATCTTCTGGGGTAGCACACCCCCTGAGTACTGTCTGCAAAAGCCATTACACTCTGTCAAGTGCACTGCATGGGTCGCCATCTCCAAACATGGCATCATTGGACCAATCTGGTTCGAGGACGACAACGAGCGGTTTGTGACAATCAACACCGAGCGATATGTTCAGGTGCTTGGCAAATTCTGGACAGCACTTGGTCGACGAAGAGGGGTCGTCAGGGACCTCCAATGGTTCCAGCAGGATGGTACCACCCCCATACCTCAAACAAATCATTGGCATGGCTATAGCATCGTTTCCCTGACCGACTGATCAGTCGCAGGTGTGACCTGGAGTGGTCGCCGCATTCACCGGACTTGAACGCTCCAGACTTTTATCTGTGGGGATACCTTAAAGGCCTACTGAAACCCACTACTACCGACCACGCAGTCTATTTATAGTGGCACCATGATCACTTCTGTGTGTCCCTATGTTTACATCATTGAGTGGGCTGCTGCTTCCTCACTTCCTTGCACCCTTTAAGTTTATTCTAGATCATAAATCATGCATCTCACCTGGACAGAAGAAGTCTGTGTAGGTATTCGGAAACGTTAGTAATTTGACAGCCATTTAGGACCCGAAAATGGCCAGACGGACACGAAAAGACGCTTGGCACCCCCTGCCCAACCATCACGTTTCTTTGTAAAGATTATGAGACATTTTTCACCGAAATGGGAATATATAAACATCCAAGCAGTCGGCATCCTAATGACAGCAGACGTTGCACAGTAAGTGATGTTTTATTATGTTTGTTGGCTCTCATAAAGTCTGCAGTGAGTAATAATAAGTGATTAAGACAAAAAAAAATGCACACAATGTAGCCCCAAAGAACAGCAGTCCACAGGCCCAAAAGGCTTTACCGCCATGCACCAATGAGGTGACTCGCCTCGAGGCAAAAGTGAAAGCAAAAAACTAGGCGGACAAAAATGCCTGGACAAAGCAAACCTGAGTCCCCTCAACTCTGACAGAGAAGAAAGTACGACCAATATATTTACAAAACCAAATGTGTCATTAATGCTGAAAGGTACATACAGGTTTTGGAGCAACATATGTTGCCATCCAAGCAACGTTACCATGGACGCCCCTGCTTATTTCAGCAAGACAATGCCAAGCCACGTGTTACATCAACGTGGCTTCATAGTAAAAGAGTGCGGGTACTAGACTGGCCTGCCTGTAGTCCAGACCTGTCTCCCATTGAAAATGTGTGGCGCATTATGAAGCCTAAAATACCACAACGGAGACCCCCAAACTGTTGAACAACTTAAGCTGTAAATCAAGAAAGAATGGGAAATAATTCCACCTGAGAAGCTTAAAAAATGTGTTTCCTCAGTTCCCAAACGTTTACTGAGTGTTGTTAAAAGGAAAGGCCATGTAACACAGTGGTGAACATGCCCTTTCCCAACTACTTTGGCACGTGTTGCAGCCATGAAATTCTAAGTTTATTATTATTTGCAAAAAAAAATAAAGTTTATGAGTTTGAACATCAAATATCTTGTCTTTGTAGTGCATTCAATTGAATATGGGTTGAAAAGGATTTGCAAATCATTGTATTCCGTTTATATTTACATCTAACACAATTTCCCAACTCATATGGAAACGGGGTTTGTATTTTAGATCTTAGAAACAGAGAGTTTGTGTGTTCAAAATACTTTGTATTGTGAATAACTCTCATAGTTTTTTTTGTTCGATAGAAATGCCATTAAGACTGGTGTCTACACAGTAGGCCATATATGGCAAGACGAGAATACAATAGACAGCGAAAAGTGCTTTTTCATTCAGCAAGTGCTTTTTTTTCTCATGACTGATATGGATTTAGCCATCATCAACACATGTCATTTGGAGCTTCCAGCACAGTTTATAATCGAGAGTGACACCAAAAAAGTTGTATTTTTCAACATGTTTTATAATTTTGTCATTTATCGTCAGTTTAGGTTCTGTCAATCCTTTTATATCCGATAACCATGATTTTGTTTTAAAACTTTTTTAATTTCAGTGATAATTTATTGTTATCTAACCATTCTTTCATAATTCTAATTTCGATAGAGGCCTCCATCAGTAACTGTTAGTGTGTTTTCCCTCGAGGACAGAATAGTTGTTTCATCTGCAAAGAGTATTAACTTCGTACACACCCCACAAGTCTCCATAAGAATGCCAAAAGCAGGTCAGACAGAAACAGACAACATACGAACATTTGTCTGAAAATGTGTTCCAAGAACATATTATGTAACCTGCATGAAGACATAATGCATGAATTATGTAACGTACCAACAGCTGCTTCATCAAGAAACTTGGGAGCAGCTTTATCACCATTACTTATATTCTCACTGAACAAATCTGCATTTTCAGTCAGACTCCAAGTACATATATATATATATATATATATATATATATATATATATATATATATATATGTTTATATATATATATATATATATATATATATATATATATATATATATATATATATATACACTACCGTTCAAAAGTTTGGGGTCACATTAAAATGTCCTTATTTTTCAATGAAGATAACTTTAAACTAGTCTTAACTTTAAAGAAGTACACTCTATACATTGCTAATGTGGTAAATGACTATTCTAGCTGCAAATGTCTGGTTTTTGGTGCAATATCTACATAGGTGTATAGAGGCCCATTTCCAGCAACTATCACTCCAGTGTTCTAATGGTACAATGTGTTTGCTCATTGTGTCAGAAGGCTAATTGATGATTAGAAAACCCTTGTGCAATCATGTTCACACATCTGAAAACAGTTTAGCTCGTTACAGAAGCTACAAAACTGACCTTCCTTTGAGCAGATTGAGTTTCTGGAGCATCACATTTGTGGGGTCAATTAAACGCTCAAAATGGCCAGAAAAAGAGAACTTCCATCTGAAACGCGACAGTCTATTCTTGTTCTTAGAAATGAAGGCTATTCCACAAAATTGTTTGGGTGACCCCAAACTTTTGAACGGTAGTGTATATGTATATGTGTATATGTATATATATATATATATATATATATATATATATATATATATATATATATATATATATATATATATATATATATATATATATATATATATATATATATATATATATATATATATTTTGCATTCTTCTTTAGTTGCTGTATTGAGTTGAGTTTACAAACCCCCTGGTGCTGTATTGTACTGTTTCTGTACTTGTTTTGATTATTTTTATTTTTGGATTGTATGTAAATGTTGAATATTATAAATAAAGGTTTTGAAAAAAAAGAAAAAAAAAGACTCCCACACTTGCAGTCAGTGTGCGCAATACAACGTAAACCGTTGGCCAGCCAAAAAGTAACCACAGAACACTATACGGTATAGTGTTCTGTGGTTACTTTTTGGTTGACCAAGCGGACGTGACGACAGGCTGTCCTCACTCGGGTCCGCATGGACCCGGAGGGGGCATGGCTTAAGTACGGCTGGAAATCGGGAGAAATTCGGGAGAATGGTTGTCCCGGGAGATTTTCGGGAGAGGCACTCAAATTCGGGAGTGTCCCGGAAAATTCGGGAGGGTTGGCAAGTATGGTCTACATACAGTATATGGAAACTTTTAGGATTTTTAATCAAACTTTCATCGTCACAGCGAAACCAAATACACATTGATGTATCCAACGTCCTAACCGTTGTTAGGCTCTACTCGCGTTCTTCGATTGAACAGTCAGAGGCCAGGGGCCTCATGTAACAAGCTTGTGTATGCAGAAAAACCTGCCGTACGCCCTTTGTCACAGCAAAGTTGAGATGCATCAAAACTGATGTTGACATGGAAATATACGCTGCCTCACGCCAACTACATAGCTGCCGTTCGTACATATGTACAGTCTGTGGATACTTTATTGACAAACAGAGGTGGTGTTTTTTCCCACTGGCAATCATCGAGGGCGGACGCTCCCCTTTCCTCTCCCTTATCTCTCCTGCTTGCTTCTTTGTCTTTTCTTAACTTTCTTGTTGCCTCTTTTTGCACTGCTCTCCAAATCTAAACATTGGAACTAATTAACTGGCTTTGGGTTCGGGGGAACCTGCTTGTCGTGACGCAGCGGTTGTTTTGCTTGACACACGACAGACTCTTGGGAGAAGAAGGAGTGCCGCGTGCCTGCTGGCCCTTTCAGTCGAGGACGTGAAAATAACCACTTATTCGGAATTATGACAACAGGACATCTGCTGATTGGAGTAAGCGTTGCTCTGGTTTGTCGACATATTGGAAATTGCTGGCAGTCTTCAAAGTACCCCAAAGCTGCCACAAATGATTCGAGGATGCGGGAAGAACTGTGGATACTCTTGTGATTTGGATAACATTGTAATGTCTTCCCCGCAGGATGAATTTGAGGACCAGTCATAGACAATTCAGAGTGAAAAGCACATTTTATTTTCACTCGCGTACAAAACATTCTAACTTGGATTGTTTCCCTGGCTTCGAGACTCTCCCGAAGGACAGTGCGGCGAAGACACAACAAACTCCCTTCTTGTCTCTCATGGACACACGCCTGTTGTTGTTGACTTTGGACTGACTGGCAAGAACACCAAGGCCGCGGAACAGAGACACGCAGCAGGCTTACACACTCACATGCATCCACAAAAAATATACGCCACACACACATACCCCAGCCCCCATCCAACGCCCTTGATGTGAATCCCTTAGGGGTGATGGATGGCTAGGCAGGGCCTGAAGAGCTGTAGCCTGCCACCGTAGCACCCACTCCCTCCCCTTTGTTGCAAGTCTCGAGATGTATGTTGTAATATGTATATGTGCTTTGCTATGTAAGTTTTTTCCCGCTTAGGAGCCCAGTCCAGATTGTATGATGAGTAAAAGCTTTTACAATTTTACGGGGCGACTTGTGGCGACCAATCAGCGTTCCTGTTCCTGTTCTAATCGTGAACGGGTTTGTGCTGAAAACAAAGTTTTTTTGTACTTGTGCAATGACTATAAAGATCTACCTACCTACCTACCTACCTACCTGGGTAACAGTTTCCATAAAAAATGTGCCAACTTTTACTCCTCAGACTGATTGATGGCTACTATATCAACACATTTTGTTGTAAGTTACTCAAATTATATTTGTATTAGGGGTAAAGTTTTACGTATCATTGTAGCCACTACTTTTTCAAACAGGGTGCTGCACTAATTTCCCCGAGTCAGATTTGCCCACACACATCTATCTTCTTCTTCCCTTTCTTCCTGACACGACAATTTATTTTGTCTGTATCAGCCTGTGTCCAGTTCTCAAAGACATGGCAATGTCAGGCTGACAATTGCTCTGCCGTTCATTCGAAACACGAGAAAGAGGCACCTCCTACTGGCTTGTGATTGGTCAGACCGTGCCGTGCTCAAGCACATGGGTCTTTCAATATGATTTCCGTATTTATAAGGGGGCTTTTTCTGCGGCCAATTCCAAGTCGATTGGATTTGTGCTTTAATACACTTTAATACATCTGAAATATTTCTTGTGTATGCTGTTTTATGTACCGTATTTTATAAAGCACTATTAAAATACTTTAATGTTCTCAAAAATCGACGGTGCGCCCTATAGCCCGGTGCGCCTAATAAACGGAATAATTATGGTTTGCTTACAAACCTCGAAGCAATTTTATTTGGTACACGATGAAATTATAAGTGTGACCAGTAGATGGTAGTCGCACATAAGAGATATGTGTACACTGCAATAAAGCACATTACACATGCCACTCAAAAATGTGTCAAAATGTTTTAGTATGACTTTGAAGTCGCACCGCTTGATGGATTGTCGGCCCATTACGGCTATCGTAGTCAGATATACAAGTATTACTATGGTGTGTGTATAAGGACAGCAAAATGGCACCCATTAGCAGACATATTATCTGGCGTTTAGTTTCGCAATATTATGCAAAACCAACTTTTCTTACTTTCTGGTACCTGCTGATGTGTATTTGAAATCTGCTTAAGTCCTAAAAATGTACGGACGTCTGCCACTGTAGTCTGCGACGATGCCGTACCAGTGGTTCTTAAATGGGGGTACGCGTACCCCTGGGGGTACTTGAAGGTAGGCCAAGGGGTACGGGAGATTTTTTTTAAATGTCTGTCAAAAAGAACTGTGAAAATAAATGCAACAATGCAATATTCAATGTTGACAGCTAGATTTTTTTGTGGACATGTTCCATAAATATTGATGTTAAAGATTTCTTTTTTTTTGAAGAAATGTTTAGAATTAAGTTCATGAATCCAGATGGATCTCTATTACAATCCCCAAAGAGGACCCTTTAAGTCGATGATTACTTCTATGTGTAGAAATCTTTATTTATAATTGAATCACTTGTTTATTTTTCAACAAGTTTTTAGTTATTTGTATATCTTTTTTTCCAAATAGTTCAAGAAAAACCACAACAAATGAGCAATATTTTGCACTTTTATACAATTTAATAAATCAGAAACTGATGACATGGTGCTGTATTTTACTTTTGTATCTCTTTTTTTTCAACCAAAAATGCTTTGCTCTGATTAGGGGGTACTTGAATTAAAAAAAATGTTCACAGGGCGTGCATCACTAAAAAAAGGTTGAGAACCACTACGGCGTAATCGATAAGCTTATTGTTTTTCTCTATCTTCTTGTTATGGGACATTCACCCTCTGTTGTTGCCATTTCTAATGTAAAGTAGTGTAAAGTTCTAACTTATATCTCGCTATGGAAGCGCTAAAAACTACCAGTGTAGTAAGTTTCCATAATTCAACCACGGAACTTTAGTTATTAGAGAGTTCCGGTCGGACGTTTTTTTGCGGGACACATTTATAGTGTTGTTGTTGCACTACTGAGCCATGGATGAGGTGATGCTGCTTCGTTATTGATTTAAGTAAAGTCTGAAGGTCATTACAACAGTTAGCTCCATCTTTTGACACTTCTTCCACGCCCGTCCTAGCACGCTACACCGCTACAACAAAGATGACGGGTCGAAAGTGGGCCATGTAAATACGACTGCCCACAAAACGGCGCATCCGACTTGAAAATTGTCTCTAAAACATAATCTATGCAACATTTTGACCAAAGAACCACCATTACATGTTATGTAGACCACAAGGAAGTGTTTTACATTTAGAAACAAATCATAATATGACCCCAGTTAATGCGCCTTATAATCCGGTTCGTCTTTTGTATGAGAATAGACCTGAATAGACCAGCTCATCGGCAGTGTGCCTTATAATCCGGTGCGCCCTATGGTCCAGAAAATACTGTATATAAACTTCAGTCTATTTTTAGTAGGAAAGCTACGGAATTATTGTTACACGAGGCCCAAGGTCTTTCTGAAAGATTTAACATTCATTTAACAAATGTCACAGGTGAAAATTACAGCATTGGTGTCAATCAGCAATCAGCTACTGTAGCTACTGCCAAAAGAATTGAGCTTCGATCAATAACTGGTTGTTTTACTTCTACTCCATGAGACAAAAAAAAGTTCATTAGGTCCAGAAAAATATGTTCATGGCCAGGCCATCGAGAGGCGCTTTCGTGGCGCCATCGGAATTTGTGGGAAAAATTTAATCCTATGGGTTTGTGAATTGTATTACTATTCATTTTGAGTTTACAAAACACAGAGAGTGAACATTTGTACAGCCCCGTGCAGTAATTAGAAATAGCCGTAACAGTTTCATAATGTTTTCACAACAAGAAGGATCATGTTCGAAGTCAGGGTGACAGGTCATGAGATACAGAAAGACAGATGTACTGTATACATACTTGCCAACCTTGAGACCTCCGATTCCGGGAGGTGGGGGGGTGGTGCGGAGGCAGGGCGTGGTTGGGGGCATGGTTAAGAGGGGAGGAGTATATTTACAGCTAGAATTCACCAACTCAAGTATTTCACATATAATTAATATATATATATATATATATATATATATATATATATATATATATATATATATATATATATATATATATATATATATATATATATATATATATATATATATATATATATATATATGTATATATATATATATATATGTATATATATATATATGTATATATATATATATATATACATATATATATATATATATATATATATATACATATATATATATATATATATATATATATATATATATATATATATATATATATATATATATATATATATATATATATATATATATATATATATATATGTATGAAATACTTGACTTTCAGTGAATTCTAGCTATATATATATATATATATATATATATATATATATATATATATATATATTTATTTTATTATACATATTAATAAAATAAATACTTGAATTTCAGTGTTCCGGAGGCTATCCAGTAGATGGCAGTATTGTCCTGTTTAAGAGTGTCACAACATTGCTGTTTACGGCAGACGAACTGCTTTACGGTAGACAAAAACGTGACTGCTCTTGTTGTGTGTTGTTACCGCGCTGGGAGGACGTTAATGAAACTGCCTAACAATAAACCCACATAAGAAACCAAGAACTCACCCTCGTTTATTCTACAGTTATAAACGTGATTGGGCAGGCACACTGTTTATATCGTGGGAAAGCGGACGTGAAAACAGACTGTCGCCGCTGTCCTCACTCAGGTCCGCATGGAGCTGGAGGGGGCGTGGCCTCCAGCTCTGGCTGAATTCCGGGAGATTTTCCGGAGAAAATTTCTCCCGGGAGGTTTTCGGGAGAGGCGCTGAATTCCGGGAGTCTCCCGGAAAATCCGGGAGGGTTGGCAAGTATGACTGTATATAAATTTGCTGCAATATTCTAACACTGTGCATGTTGTCATGTGCACACAATGAAGACTTTTAGGTTGTGTGCAAACTTTCAGGTCGTGAAACTGGATGGCTTTAGTACAGTTGTCTCTCGCTACTTTGCACTTCAAATATTGCGGATTCACAATGTCGCTGATTTTTTAAAAAGATCTGACTAGTGTAGGCACATTAACTTACGATTCATTAGTAGTAAAGAAATCTAAGGATACTAAATACGTATCTACTGTGCTGAGCTAGTGTAACTCAAACATGTTGAATAATATATGCTCCAAACGGGGAAACGATGCATGTTTGCAGTCTTCATGGTGATTGTCTGTAAGCTAGCTAATTGATTTACCGTTTTATCTTCGCACAGACCAGGGTTTAGTGTCTGCTGAGTATTTATTTTCTTCTTTTTTAGAATTTAATCAATGTTCTGTCCTGCCTCTGCGTGATTGTGTGGGTAATTAACTACCTTTGCAATTGCAGCTGTTTTAATGATTCCTAATTCACTTTGTCCAGCTGTGACAACACAGAGTTTGGGCCCAAAATGTTCAAATCTCTATTGGAACATCTCTGTGTAGAGGTTGCATGTTCTCCCCTGTGCTTGCCTGCTTCTTTTCCCTGGGTAGTCCGGCTATCTCCCATATTTAAAAAAAGTATGCATGTTAGATTATTTGGAGACGCTAAACCAGGGGTGTCCAAAGTGCGGAAAATGGGCCATTTGCTGCCTGCAGCTTGTCTTTAAATGGCCCGTGACACAATCTAAATACAAAATAACATCACACACACAAAAAACTGAGTGTTTGCAAAATATAGCAAATACTAAATTCAGGCATTTGTCTTGTGCTCCATTAGACTTAATTTGAAGACCACACATGCCCTGTGCGGCCTTCAGACTGTCTGGCTGTTACCGTAGCTATCTGCACAAATATGTAACTGCGTCATCGACCTGCAGGCCTGCGAGTCTGCTCATCTGTTGGTTTGAGACATTAGTCAGTTGAGGACCTGAACGACACCATAGAGGGAAACCCCAATTCTATGTACCTAGAAGGAGTGATAAAAGAGGAAATAATCAATATTGTGAAAAAAGGTAAATTCAAGACCTCAACTGATTGCAACAAAATTGATATGGAAACAATGAAAACGGTTATTGAAGAGATTTCAGCACCTTTAACATATATCAGCAACTTATCATTTCAAACAGGCAAATTCCCAGATAAAATGAAAATAGCAAAAGTTGTACCGATTTATAAGACTGGAGACAAACAGCAGTTTACAAACTACAGACCTGTTTCTCTACTGACACATTTTTCTAAAATGAATGAAAAACTGTTTAACAACAGATTAGACACATTCATAAATAAAAACAAAACACTCACAGACAACCAATACAGATACAGAGCCAACATCTCAACATCAATGGCATTAATCGAAATAACGGAAGAGATTACCAATACCTACTCAGTGGCCTAGTAGTTAGAGTGTCCGCCCTGATATCGGTAGGTTGTGAGTTCAAACCCCGGCCGAGTCATACCAAAGACTATAACAATGGGACCCATTACCTTCCTGCTTGACACTCAGCATCAATAGTTGGAATTGGGGGTTAAATCACCAAAAATGATTCCCGGGTGCAGCACTGCTGCAGCCCACTGCTCCCCTCACCTCCCAGGGGGTGAACAAGGGGATGGGTCGAATGCAGAGGACAAATTTCACCACACCTAGTGTGTGTGTGACAATCATTGGTACTTTAACTTAACTTTAACTTTAGCAATACATAGCAAAAAATGTGCTGCTGCAGTGTTTATGTATTTAACAAGAGCATTTGACACAATTAATCACAACATCTTAATAAACAAATTAGAACGGTTTGGAATCAGAGGGTTAGTATTAAACTGGATTAGAAGCTACGTAACCAACAGGAATCAATACGTGAAGATAGGCGAACACACTTCTATAGAGCTGAACATATTTTGTGGCGTACCTCAGGGATCAATACTCGGACCAAAATTGTTCAATCTCTATATAAATGACATTTGTAAAGTTACAAAAGACTTAAAATTAGTATTATTTGCAGATGATACAACTGCATTTTGTTTAAGCTGTCTTCACCTAGAAGAGATTATCTTCATTGATAGCACGCAAGCGGCTCTCTCTTCATCCTAGGACTCGCCCCCTCCCTTTTGAAAACTTGTTGACCATGGATTTGTTGCTATAGTGAGAGTACATAATCCTTCATCATAGCTCACTCTTGCAGAGACATGCTTGTGGAGGCACCTGCTTACGTACTCAGTCAACAGACTTCTGCAGGAGTGAGACCAGCGCAGTAACATTGACCTGTTACCTGTTTTGAATAAATGCTTGTTAAGGGACGGCGTGGCGAAGTTGGTAGAGTGGCTGTGCCAGCAATCGGAGTGTTGCTGGTTACTGGGGTTCAATTCCCACCTTCCTAGTCACGTCCGTTGTGTCCTTGGGCAAGACACTTCACCCTTTGCCTCTGATGGCTGCTGGTTAGCGCCTTGCATGGCAGCTCCCGCCATCAGTGTGTGAATGTGTGTGTGAATGGGTAAATGTGGAAATACTGTCAAAGCGCTTTGAGTACCTTGAAGGTAGAAAAGCGCTATACAAGTATAACCCATTTATCATTTATTATTATACGTTTTTCACAAGACCAGGGACCCTAATGCAGTGGTTCTTAACCTGGGTTCGATCAAACCCTAGGGGTTCGGTGACTCGGCTTCAGGGGTTTGCCAGAGCCTCCGCCGCGTAGGTCAAGACACACCCGACTCATCGTGTAAACACAAACTTCCCCCTGTCGGCGTATTATAGATACCCCCAAACAATGTTCCCTCTAATTTTCCATATGTGTGAGCAAACGCAAAAACTCCTTGAGCATTCGGTGGAGCACATGTGAGCGACGTCAGACCTGCAGCACAACTGTCCCAAACATGACTAAATAACAAGTTAAATGTTTTATTATTATAATCAAATGAAAGCAGTCATTTCCATGAGATTATTTTCTAATATAAGTGTTTTGGCCCACTTACAATGACTATAACATATTGTTGTTCATGAGCTGTGTACTAGTATTATATGTCTGTGTGGGGGGGTCCTACTTTGGAAATAATGTGTACTCCTTTCAGATATCACATTTAGTTCCCACCAAAACATTCACATGTTGCACAATGAGATGTAAACATGGGATCATGTGTACATTCCTGTAACTTTCTGTTTGTAAAATATATATTTATTAGTATTTCTTTAATGTAATAACATCATTTTATGATTACGGTTCGGGTTCGGTGAATGCGGATATGAAACTGGTGGGGTTCGGTACCTCCAACAAGGTTAAGAACCACTGCCCTAATGTATTAAGAGTTGCGTGAATTTCTTTAAAAAACTGGTGTACCCTCAAATCCCACACATTTTTTTTAACGCTCAGTTTCCACAAGGTTGGGGAGTGTTTTTATAGGAATTTTCGACCATTCTTCCAAAAGCGCATTGGTGAGGTCACACACTGATGTTGGTCGAGAAGGACTGGCTCTCAGTCTTCAATCTAATTAATCCCAAAGGTGTTCTATCGGGTTCAGGTCAGGACTCTGTGCAGGCCAGTCAAATTCATCCACACCAGACTCTGTCAACCATGTCTTTATGGACCTTGCTTTGTGCAATGGTGCACAGTGATGTTGGAAGACGAAGGAGCCCGCTCCAAACTGTCCTCACAAGGTTGGGAGCATGGAATTGTCCAAAATGTTTTGGTATCCTGGAGCATTCAAAGTTCCTTGCACTGAGGGCCAAACCCAACTCCTGACGACCTCTTTGCACTATGCGCTTCAGCATCCGCAAAATAGTCTGTCAGTTTACATGGCCTACCACTTTGTGGATGAGTTGCTGTTGTTCCCAAACTCTTCCATTTTCTTACAATAAAGTTGACTTTGTAATATTTAGGAGCGAGGAAATTTCACAATTAGATTTGTTGCACAGGTGGTATCCTATGACAGTTCCATGCTGGAAATCATTTAGCTCCTGAGAGCGGCCTATTCTTCCACAAATGTTTGTAAAAACACTCTAGATGCCTAAGTGCTTGATTTTATACACCTGTGGCCAGGCCAAGTGATTAGGACACCTGATTCTGATCATTTGGATGGGTGGCCAAATACTTTAGGCATTATAGTGTATCATATTTAAATTATGGTGGCTGCAGGATTAGGTCTCTGCTTTTTGCAGATGATGTGGTCCTGATGGCTTCAACTGGCCAGGATCTCCAGCTCTAACTGGATCGGTTCGCAGCCCAGTGTGAAGCGACTGGGAGGAGAATCAGCAACTCCAAGTCCGAGTCCCTGGTTCTCGCCCGGGAAAGGGTGGAGTGACATCTCCAAGTTGGGGAGAATATCTTTCCCCGAGTGGAGGAGTTCAAGTACCTAGGAGTCTTGCTCACGAGTGGGTGAAGAGTGGATCATGAGATCGACAAGTGGATCGGCGCGGCGTCTTCAGTAATGCGGACGCTGTATCGATCCGTTGTGGTGAAGAAGAAGCTGAGCCAGAAGGCAAAGCTCTCAATTTACCGGTCGATCTACATTCCCATCCTCACCTATGGTCATGAGCTCTGGGTTATGACCGAAAGGACAAGATCACGGGTACAAGCGGCCGAAATGGGGTGGCGGGTCTCTCCCTTAGAGATAGGTTGAGAAGCTCTGTCATCCGGGAGGAACTCAAAGTAAAGCAATACATCGAGTGGAGCCAGATGAGGTGGTTCGGGGATCTGCTTAGTATGCCACCCGAACGCCTCCCTAGGGAGGTGTTTGGGGCACGTCCGACCGGCAGGAGGCCAAGGGGAAGACCCAGGACATGTTGGGAAGACTACGTCTCCCGGCTGGCCTGGGAACGCCTCGGATCCCCGGGAGGAGCTGGACGAAGTGGCTGGGGAGAGTGAAGTCTGGGCTTCTCTGCTTAGGCTGCTGCCCCCGCGACCCAACCTCGGATAAGCGGAAGAAAATGGATGGATGGATGGATATTTAAATTAGCCATGCGCCTGAGATGCCACACTCTGCCCAATCACAATTTAACGACAAGGATTAGGAGGTGCTTCTGGCTGAAATGAAGGCTCGCCAAAACATACTTTTTGGCAGGCTGTCCTCTGGTGTTTCCACCTAACGAAAGAGGGTTGAGTGGGATAAAGTGTGCAAGGCTGTCAATGCTGTGGAGTCAGAAAACGGCACACAGAAACAAATAAGAAATAGGTGGTACTGCATCAGGAAGAAGGCGAAGAAAAAGATGGATGAGGCCAAAACAGACGAGGAGACCGAAGACAAAGTAGTGCTTACCCCATTTTGAAAAGATAATGTGGGTGACTCCGATTACCTCCAAGATGACTGGCAAAATGTGTTCAAACAGTAGCTTGCTCACACCAATATTAAAGTTTCAAGCAAGTAAGTATTTTAGTGTGCTAAAGCCCTTTAAAAGGTTTTAGTTGATGTAGTAATAATAATATGAGTGCTATGATAAATAACGATATTGACCGGCGAGCAGTTCAGGTTGTACCCTGTGTCTTTTCCTCAAAGTCAGCTCAGATCAACTAAGAGGGGAATTGCACTTTTTTGGGAATGTTGCCTATCGTTCACAATTATTATGAAACACATGACAGATGGATTTTTTTAATGCATTCTAAATATTAAATAAACGTGTATAAAAGTTCGCTTACAGCGGAGCCAATGGGAGCTCCACTATTTCGCCCATGAAATCTGATAACCATTCAAAAAGCGCCAACAATACTCTCTTTACATTTCGTGACTTGAATATTAACCAAGTATTAATGATATTATTATTTATTACAAATTATTTATAGCGGTGACATGATCATTTTGTGTGTCTCTATGTTTACACCATGGAGCGGTCTGCTGCTTCCTCGATTCCTTGCTCCCTGTAAGTTTTTTCTAGATCATTAATCATGCATTTCACCTGGACAGAAGAAGTCTGAGTAGGTATTCTGACAAGTTGGTACACATTGACAGCCATTTAGAACCTGGAACTGGCCAGAAGGACACGAAAAGACCCTTGTTCCCCCAACCCCACCATCCCGTTTCTTTGTGAGGATTATTTAATTGTCTTTATTGTCATTGTACCAGTACAACAAAATTTGCAGTACTTTATGAGACATTCTTCACCAAAATGGGAATATATGAACATCCTAGCAGTTGGCGTCCTAATGACAACAGACCTTGTACAGTAAATTATGTTTTATTAAGTTTGTTGGCTCTCATAAAGTCTGCAGTGAGTAAAAATCAGTAATGAAGAAAAACAAATTACGAAAGTGCTTAAAATGATCAAAATACGTAAATATTAAATGTTATTATAAATGTGTCCGTTACTACAGTGGTCCCCAACCTTTTTGTAACTGCGGACCGGTCGACGCTTGAAAATTTTGGGGGGTGCTATTTTTAATTTTTTTTTGTCATAAAAAAATACAATCATGTGTGCTTACTAGAGATGCACGGTTTGCGGACACACCCGTGGTGTCCGCGGGTAATCCGCGGGTCGGCCGGGTGAATGACGAAAAAAATAAATTTTAAATAGATTCGGGCGGATGGCGGTTGAACCAATTCGGAAATATATATACATAGTTAAATGTATAAAGATAATTTTTCCTATGTGTCCCAGCAACAAGTGCCGCAAGTGAGCGCTCCTTCAGCGCAGCAGGGGCATTTTAGAGAGCGCGCATTTTAGAGGCCAGGCGCTCTCGCCTGCATGAATCCTGGCACTGTAGATGCCATTTTATTCCTGCATAGTGCTGAAAAAAAAAAAGTAAGTAGACATACGGTTGGATATGTTAAACGAATTAGTCTACCTAGGCTATACCAAATAAGACCATGTCTAACCTATATTGAGTTCGGTCAGCTGAATAATTGTGATGGTTACGTGTTGTTTGGGCACACTACAATGCAAAGGAATTAAGGCAATTGCGTTGTTTATTGTGTTTTTTTTTCTATTGGAGATATACTACTGTGTGTTAATTATTTGGCCTCGCTTTCAAGTGAAGCGCATCTCCGATTGGCTACAATGTAAGGCCATTTAGCCTGCTTTGTTTGTCGCGACTGTCTATTTTCATTATAATTCAATTATTATTATTTATTTAATTTATTTTTGTTTAAATAGGGATGACATACATATGTTGTTGTATAATTTAAGTTTGTGCGCGTGATTGACAGCCTAAGGCTTATGAGGCATTCATGTTCATCTTTATTTTCCTGCTTGTCGTTGACAATGGAGATTGTCTGATATTTTGTCATGGCTGCAGATCAATCAATAAAGGTTCATCTTTGTCCCAAAATTGTTCACTGTTTCACTGTGCACCCCGCCCTCGTCCCTATTTGAGCACTTTAACGTTAACAAGTTAATATTCATTGAAATAAATTCAGAACATTTTTTTTACCTAACGAAAATATAGGCCTTGTCTTTCTATAACATTTTTTTAACTTCTTAAAAGCATCGTTCTGCTTGCTGCAACTGCACACACAAAGTGTGAGGAACGCACTCCTGGCAACAATAGTCAACACTTTCTTAATGGAAATGACAATCATATTATAATAATGATAAATACCGCCCGGGTGGCGGGCGGTTGTGGTTTTGATAAAATGTTGGTTCAGGTGGATGACGACTTTCGTGATGCGGTTGCGGATGAAATAATTGCCTATCCTTGCATCTCTAGTGCTTACTGACTGTATCCCTGCAGACTGTATTTATCTATATTGATATATAATGTAGGAACCAGAAATATTAATAACAGAAAGAAACAACCCTTTTGTGCGAATGAGTGTGAATGAGTGTAAATGGGGGAGGGAGGTTTTTTGGGTTGGTGCACTAATTGTAAGTGTAGCTTGTGTTTTTTATGTTGATTTAATAAAAAAATAAAAAATAAAAATAAAAAATAAATATTTTTTTTATTTCTTGTGCGGCCCGGTACCAATCGATCCACGGACCAGTAGCGGGCCGCGGCCCGGTGGTTGGGGACCACTGCATTACTACATTACATATATTCTTACATCATGTATATCAGGGGTGTCCACACTTTTGCTGCAGGCGAGCTACTTTTCAATTGATCAAGTCGTGGGGATCTACCTCATTCATATACCGTATATAATTTATATTTACTTATTTATGAAAGATATGTTTTTGTTAACAAGTTAAAGGTGTTTAATGATAATGCAAGCATGTTTAACACATATAGTTAAAAGTGTTAATAAATTAAAGGTGTTTAATGATAATACAAGCATGTTTAATACATATAGTTAATATTGTTAACAAGTTAAAGGTGTTTAAAGATAATGCAAGCATGTTTAACACATATAGTTAATATTGTTAACAAGTTAAATGTGTTTAATGATAATACAAGCATGTTTAACACATGTAGTTAATAATTTAAAGGTGTTTAAAGATAATACAAGCATGTTTAACACATAGTTAATATTGTTAACAAGTTAAAGGTGTTTAAAGATAATACAAGCATGTTTAACACATATAGTTAATATTGTTAACAAGTTAAAGGTGTTTAAAGATAATACAAGCATGTTTAACACATATATTTAATATTGTTAACAAGTTAAATGTGTTTAAAGATAATGCAAGCATGTTTAACACATATAGTTAATATTATTAATAAGTTAAAGGTGTTTAATGATAATACAAGCATGTTTAACACATATAGATTCCTTTCTTTCATGAAGACAAGAATATAAGTTGGTGTATTACCTGATTCTGATGACTGGCATTGATAGAAATCAGACAGTGGTGCTGATAACGTCCACATTTTCAAATGGAGGAGAAAAAAAGTCTGTCCAATACCGCATGAAAGTGGTTGGTTTTTGGCATCTTATTTGTCCAGCTTCCGTACTCCTTCGTATACTCTTTACAAGAAATACATTGGCAGCAAACTCCGTAGCTTGCTAGCTTGTGCACGCTAGCTTTCTGAGACTTTTATTTTGTTAGCGCAGGCAGGATGAAGCAGCGCTTTTATTGTGCAACTGTGCAGTCGGTCTTTGGAGTTTTGACGACAGGTACGGCGCCAGAGTCTGTTGAAATAAAAAGTGTTTCTCGCCTTCCTGTCGGTAATTTTTTCTTAATAATGAGCTAGCAGCAGCCAGCGTCATCTCAGAAGACCCTTGGGTGCCGTGAATGTCAAACAAGTGACGAAAGTGACGTCATAGTGAAGATTTATGATCGCTTATTTTTAGGACTATTTTTTTAATGCCTGGCTGGCGATCGACTGACACACCCTCCGCGATCAACCGGTAGCTCGCGATCGACGTAACGGGCAACCATGATGTATATAAACCCCTATTGGAGGTGATTGGAGGGTTTTTTAGAGGCTCTATAGGCAGATTTAAACGGTGGCCATAAGCTACAGTACATTGTAAGCAGACTTTTGATCGCATTTATTTAATATTTAGAATGCAAAAAAAATAACATCCATCGTCATGTCTTTCATAATGATTGTGAACAATAGGCATAATTCAATAAAAAGTGCAGCTCCCCTTTAAGCTCACCCGCGACCCTAATGAAGTCAAACTGCATAGAAACATGGATAGATATGAAGAAATGGCCAAATAATCTGGTTCTAGTAATGTCAGCCAGAGTTGTCATTTTGTTCCTGGATGTAAACCGAATTTTGGACAAGGAAAACCACTTATTTAGCAACACTATTAGGATCCTAGATTTTAGTCATTCACTCATTGATTTTGCAATAAATGTGTTTAATTAAGCATTGGCTCTTAATTGTAACACCAATGCATTTTTGACAGAGCCACCATGGCAAGACTGGGCTCAGGTGCTGCTCTGTGGAGACCGGGTCAAATGCAAGGGATTCATTCATTGCCTACTTGTTAAGTGGCAGATATGGAGGTCGCTGCACATTATTCGTGCAGTTCAGCAGTCACTAACCTGACTCTGTGCGTATGTAATGAGTTCATGGTGGAGAAGGGGGTCATTATAATGTAATGATTAATAAATTACAAACTGGTAGAGAAGCAACGATGTGTGAATGTGTGTGTGTTTCCTGTGGGAATGTAGGCTATGATATAATGAGTTTGCCATACCAGGTATACTATCGGTCTACCCTCGCCGGTGATTTTGATGGAACTCTATTAGAACAAGGAGAATTGATCATAACACTGATTTTATATAGCCTAAAATAGTTCTGCTTGGCTTGTTAATGAAGGCCTTTAGAATTTTTGGTGGGGATTTTGGTAAATGAGCGAATGGGGTAAGAAGAATATATGTATTTCATTGGGAGATTCACAAAATAAAACAGACAAGAACCAAAAGACAGTTGCTCCTAATAAATGGAAGATTCCTCACACAATCCTGACCTTGTGTTTATCTGGGGAAAATGGATTTCCATTGTCTGGAGATCTGTTCTGTCTCTGTGGAATGGATGTGTTTACGACGTAGTTAACGTTGATGTGCGGCAGATAATGAAAGAGTTCATTAAATTGAAACCATGTCAAGAGACAGATGACATGTAGAATAATCAAATTATAAATGTTGGATATTTCCCATAGGATCTATCAAAGCCATGTAATCAGTCCAGTCCCTGTCAGTGTAGATTAGTCTTCTCAGGTCTGCACTGAACAAAAAAGGTCGCTTACAATAGCAATAGGAATGAGGAAATAATTGATGTAGTGGGGAAAACCATCTGTTAATATTACGTATATATACAAATATACACACAACCGTACACACACAATTGTACAAATAACAAAACACCATGTATTGATTAACGTGGACCCCGACTTAAACAAGTTAAAAAACTTACCATTACCATTTAGTGGTCAATTGTACGGAATATGTACTGTACTGTGTAAACTGTACTGTTTCATATAATGTATTCTCTTCCTTTGAAATCTACTAATAAAAGTATCAATCAATCAATCAAAAAACCCAAAATGTTTTAGTTGGCTGTTAGATATGTGGTGTTATGGGAAGCATATTGATCATTAAAATGTGCATAAACATATAAATATACACCAGTGACGTGCGGTGAGGTTCATGGCTGGTGAGGCACTGACTTCATCACAGTCAGATTTACAAACATATGAACCCTAAAGAGTATCTTATTCACCATTTGATTGGCAGCAGTTAACGGATTATGTTTAAAAGCTCATACCAACATTCTTCCCTGCTTGGCACTCAGCATCAAGGGTTGGAATTGGTGGTTAAATCACCAAAAATTATTCCTGGGCGCGGCGCCACTGCTGCCCACTGCTCCCCTCACCTCCCAGGGGGTGATCAAGGGGATGGGTCAAATGCAGAGGACACATTTCACCACACCTAGTGTGTGTGACAATCATTGGTACTTTAACTTAACTTTAACTTTACACATACAAACTGTAGCACACAAAAAAGCACATTTAATTAAAAAAAACGTTATTATGGTCTTACATTTATGTAATATATTGGGTTGGAGGCAATAACCAGGCGAGGTGATGAAGTACATCTCTTTACTGTAGACTTCAGAACAGACTCAACACACTTGACATCAGGTGCGCAACACCACATAAATCGTTGGCCAACCAAAAAGTAACCCCAGTACGCTATAGCTAACATTAACCAGGAGATGGCAACAGACAAACATAGATCACTCTATTACATTCCTCCCCTTTTAGAAATGTAGAAGTTACTCAAAAGAAATAAACAACCCAATCAAAAAAGGCAGCAGCTCAAAAAGAAGCCACAAAGTGTAAAAACAATAATGTTCGTGTTGGAGGAGTTGTGAATGAATGAAATATGAAATCCGTGCTGCAGTCTGCAGGGGTACCTAATGTTGTGGCCCTGCAGTCATTCATAACTCCTCCAACACAAACATTATTGTTTTTGCACTTTTTGGCTTCTTATTAAATAACTTTTTTAAATAGATTCAATCTTGCACGTGGAAAGTTTAAGTGTGGGCTTTAGTTGATATAACACTCCCGTCAGGGGGTGCATTCTGCGGCGGGGGTGCATTCTCTACCACCGGGAGGTGGGATTACTGCGAGCCTCAGCCAGTGCGTCTTCGCAGCAGTTTTATGATTGCTCAGCACAAGAAACACGTTACACACATACAGTTGTTGACAAAATACACTGTACATTATATACCTCAGCTAACTAAACTATGGAAATGTATAATATAGTTTATATAGCAATATGGTTTTGAATAATGGCGATTTTGAATAAAAATAATCTAAAACTGGTGAAGTTAAATGGAAAATAACTTTATAGTATAATCACTGGATACATATAACAATTTAATTTATTTTTTTTTCTTTTTACATTTTTTTTCTTTCCATGATGGCACGTGAGGCCCCACCTCACCTGCCTCCAGTGACTAGTTGTGGTATCATCCAAAACTAATGTAAAGTATGAAAATAACAGAAGAATTGGTGATTATTAAATGTTAACAGAAGTGTAGATAGAACATGTTAAAAGAGAAAATAAGCAGATATTAACAGTAAATGAACAAGTAGATTAATAATTCATTTTCTACCACTTGTCCTTAATCATTTTGACAAAATAATAGACACAATATGTTACTGCATATGTCAGCAGCTAAATTAGGAGCCTTTGTTTACTTACTTGCGAGAGGCAATGATGAGAGGTATAGCAGATTAGTCTCACTTAACAAGTGGCTGGGTAGTTTTTGTAGACAGCAGAGACTAACGTTTATTGATAATTGGCCCTCTTTCTGGGGCAAACCGGGCTTGTTGATGAGGGATGGCCTTCACCCTAACCAGGAAGGCGCCATCATCCTGACTTGGAACATAGATTATTGTTTGAGTCACACTTGACTAACTACACTAGAGCAAGCCCGGTCACAGGCAATTACAGTGTCTGTTAGTCCTAGTCTGCTAGAACTAGCCAGCGCCAGGCTGGAAAATCCCTGCACACATAGCATTTCTCCTAGAATAATACACAACTCGCATAATGTTTTTTCTGCAGTGACTCTGCCAGAGCTGGACATGCATTCTACTGAGGTGGCAAATTATGACGCGTTCAGTGTATCGCAGCACCAAGCAAACAATCTGAAGATTCCCGTCATATCAAATCTTAGATATGTTCGAAATTATTTAAAGCGCACTACGCAAAATAAACACAACATTATTAATATTACTACCACGGATAACTTTAAACAACAATTCCTCAAAACAGCCCACTACCTATAATATGGGTTTTTTAAACATAAGATCATTGTCTCCCAAAATGTTATTAGTTAATGAGGTCATTAGAGACAACAATCTTAACGTCATTGGTCTCAGCGAAACCTGGCTCAAACCAGACTATTTTTTTGCGCTGAACGAGGCATCTCCTCCTAACTAAACGATTGCGCATATTGCCCGTCCCCGTATACTAAAGTAATGTCCGATCATTACCTTATAAAATTCGAAGTTCTGACTCATTGTCAACAAGCTAATAATAATAACTGCTTTAGCAGCCGCAACATTAATGTTGCTACAACGATGACTTTTGCTGGCCTACTGCCTTCGGTAATGGCGCCATTCCCAAATTATGTCGGCTCTATTGATAACCTCACTAACAACTTTAACGACGCCCTGCGCGAAACCATTGCATATATAGCACCGCTGAAGCTAAAAAGGGCCCCTAAAAGGCGTACCCCATGGTTTACAGAAGAAACTAGAGCTCTTAAACTATCATGTAGAAAGCTTGAACGCAAATGGCGCGCGACTAAACTTGAGGTTTTCCATCAAGCATGGAGTGATAGTTTAATAACTTATAATACCGGGGATTTATATAGCGCTTTTCTAAGTACCCAAAGTCGCTTTACATGTTAAAAACCCATCATTCATTCACACCTGGTGGTGGTAAGCTACTAAGCCACAGCTGCCCTGGGGTAGACTGACGGAAGCGTGGCTGCCAATTTGCGCCTACGGCCCCTCTGACCACCACCTATCATTCATTCAACATTCATTCACCGGTGTGAGCGGCACCGGGGGCAAGGGTGAAGTGTCCTGCCCAAGGACACAACGGCATGGTAAGAGGCGGGGAGCGAACCTGCAACCCTCAGGTTTCTGACACGGGCGCTCTACCCACTACACCATGCGCATGCTTACCTTAGCTAAAGCTAATTACTACTCAAATCTCATCCGCCTCAACAAAAACGATCCTAAATATTTGTTCAGTACAGTAGCATCGCTAACCCAACAAGGGACTCCTCCCAGTAGCTCCACCCACTTGGCAGATGACTTCATGAATATCTTTAATAAGAAAATGTAACTCATTAGAAAGGAAATTAAAGACAACACATCCCAGCTACAACTGGGTTTTATTAACACAGATGCAAATGTATATACAACGGATATTGCCCTCCAAAATAGTCTCTCTCTTTTTGAGGAAATAACATTAGAGGAACTCCTATGGCGTGTAAATGGGATAAAACAAACAACATGTTTACTTGACCCACTTCCTGGGAAACTTATCAAGGAACTGTTTGTAATATTAGGACCATCAGTGCTAAATATATTAAACGTATCACTTTCCGCTGGTACTGTTCCCCTAGTGTTCAAAAAAGCGGTTATTCATCCTCTGCTCAAAAGACCTAACCTCGATCCTGACCTCATGGTAAACTACCGGCCGGTGTCCCACCTTCCGTTTATTTCGAAACTCCTCGAAAAAATTGTTGCACAGCAGCTAAATGAACACTTAGCGTCTAACAATCTCTGTGAAGCCTTTCAATCCGGTTTCAGGGCAAATCATTCTACGGAGACAGCCCTCGCCAAAATGACTAATGATCCATTGTTAACGATGGATTCGGATGCGTCATCCATGTTGCTGCTTCTTGATCTTAGCGCTGCTCTCGATACCGTCGATCATAATATTTTATTACAGCGTATCAAAACACCAATTGGTATGTCAGACTTAGCCTTGTCTTGGTTTAACTCCTATCTTACTGACAGGATGCAGTGCGTCCCCCATAACAATGTGACCTCGGAGTATGTTAAGGTAACGTGTGGAGTTCCCCAGGGTTCGGTTCTTGGCCCTGCACTCTTCAGCATCTACATGCTGCCGCTAGGTGACATCATACGCGAATACAATGTTAGCTATCACTGTTATGCTGATGACACCCAACTCTACATGCCCCTAAAGCTGACCAACACGCCGGATTGTAGTCAGCTGGAGGCGTGTCTTAATGAAATTAAACAATGGATGTCCGCTAACTTTTTGCAACTCAACGCTAAGAAAACGGAAATGCTGATTATCGGTCCTGCTAGACACCAACATCTATTTAATAATACCAACTTAACATTTGACAACCAAACAATTATACAAGGTGACTCGGTAAAGAATTTGAGTATTATCTTCGACCCAACTCTCTCGTTTGAGTCGCACATTAAGAGTGTTACTAAAACGGCCTTCTTTCATCTCCGTAATATCGCTAAAATGCGTCCCATTTTGTCCACTAGCGACGCTGAGATCATTATTCATGCCTTCGTTACGTCTCGTCTCGATTACTGTAACATATTATTTCCGGGTCTCCCTATGTCTAGCATTAAAAGATTACAGTTGGTACAAAATGCGGCTGCCAGACTTTTGACAAGAACAAGAAAGTTTGATCATATTACGCCTATACTGGCTCACCTCCACTGGCTTCCTGTGCACTTAAAATGTGACTTTAAGGTTTTACTACTTACGTATAAAATACTACACGGTTTAGTTCCAGTCTATCTTGCTGATTGTATTGTACCATATGTCCCGGCAAGAAATCTGCGTTCAAAGAACTCCAGCTTATTAGTGATTCCCAGAGCAGGGGGTCCCCACATCTGCGGTCCCCTCCAAGGTTTCTCATTGTCATCCCATTGGGTTGAGTTTTTTCTTGCCCTGATGTGGGCTTTGCGCCGAGGATGTCCTTGTGGCTTGTGCAGCCCTTTGAGACACTTGTGATTTAGGGCAATATAAGTAAACATTGATTGATTGATTGATTGATACTTACTACAAAAAGACAAGTTGTCTTGTATGTTCACTATTTTTATTAAGGGCAAACTTGCAATAAGAAACATATGTTTAATGTACCGCACAATTTTTTGTTAAAATAAAGCCAATTATGCAATGTTTTGTGGTCCCCTTTATTTAGAAAAGTATCGAAATACATTTTACCAAAATATTGATATCGGGACAACACTAATATATATATATATATATGTATATATATATATATATATATATATATATATATATATATATATATATATATGTATATATATATATATATATATATATATATATATATATATATATATGTATATATATATATATATATATATATATATATATATATATATATATATATATATATATATATATATGTATATATATATATATATATATATATATATATATATATATATATATATATATATATATATATATATATGTATATATATATATATATATATATATATATATATATATATATATATATATATATATATATATATATATATATATATATATATATATAAATATATACAGTTACTAATTACAGTTGGTCAGAAGAATTGTGACTTACGGAGTTACAAAGGGAATTGCAAGTGAAACGACTTTCATGCCTTTTTTATTTTTAGTTCAAAAGAATAAAAAAAACTTGTTTAAATAGACAATAACAGAACAGAGCAAAACATACACAAGAAAAAGGGGCATAATGCCTGACAAATAAGAAGGATGGAAGAATATAGTAAAAGGAAGAAGGACATATGAATGTCTCTTCACTGATCATCAGCCCTCCTTTCTTAACCCTGAGAGTTGTTTTTTTCTTATTTTTGTAATGCTATATTTTCACAATAGTGCTCTCAAACGGTGTGTGAAATGAGTGAATTAGGGCATCCAACATGAAACAGATGTGTCTTCATATATCAGCCAATCAAAAGGCAATGTTACCACTCAGCACTATAACCTACAAACAGCCAGTCAGCGCTTAAACCCAGCAAGACGCTTCTTGTCAAAATGGAAATGATTATGACAAAAGTCCAAGTCGAATCCTCACAATGCCAAACATAGTAAGCAAATGTTAGTCTTGTCCTGCTATGATAATAAAACATTCTTACACCTGCTATTCTGTGACACGCTGTCTGGAAAAAGTGTGGAATTTCAGGTTAATATATAAAATACAAATATCAATCAATCAATCAATGTTTATTTATATAGCCCTAAATCACAAGTGTCTCAAAGGGCTGTACAAGCCACAACGACATCCTCGGTACAGAGCCCACATACGGGCAAGGAAAACTCACCCCAGTGGGACGTCAATGTGAATGACTATGAGAAACCTTGGAGAGGACCGCATATGTGGGTAACCCCCCCCCTCTAGGGGAGACCGAAAGCAATGGATGTCGAGTGGGTCTGACATAATATTGTGAAAGTCCAACACATCAGCGAAAGTCCAGTCCATAGTGGGGCCAGCAGGAACCATCCCGAGCGGAGACGGGTCAGCAGCGTAGAGATGTCCCCATCCGATGGACAGGCTAGCGGTCCACCCCGGGTTGGGAGCAGAGTAGAACAGAAAAGAAAAGAAACGGCAGATCAACTGGTCTAAAACTATAAAAATGGGACCCATTACCTCCCTGCTTGGCACTCAGCATCAAGGGTTGGAATTGGGGGTTGAATCACCAAAATGATTCCCGGGCGCGGCGCCGCTGCTGCCCACTGCTCCCCAAGGGGATGGGTCAAATGCAGAGGACAAATTTCACCACACCTAGTGTGTGTGTGACAATCATTGGTACTTTAACTTAACTTAACTTTAACTAAAAAGGGAGTCTTTTTAAAGGCTAGAGTATACAAATGAGTTTTAAAATGAGACTTAAATGCTTCTACTGAGGTAGCATCTCTAACTTTTACCGGGAGGGCATTCCATAGTATTGGAGCCCGAATAGAAAATGCTCTGTAGCCTGCAGACTTTTTTTGGGCTCTGGGAATCACTAATAACCCGGAGTTCTTTGAATGCAGATTTCTTGCCGGGACATATGGTACAATACAATCGGCAAGATAGGCAGGAGCTTGACTGTGTAGTATTTTATACGTAAGTAGTAAAACCTTAAAGTCGCATCTTAGGTGCACAGGAAGCCAGTGCAAGTGAGCCAGTATAGGCGTAATATGATCAAACTTTCTTGTTTTTTTAAAAAGTCTAGCAGCCGCATTTTGTACCATCTGTAAGCTTTTAATGCTAGACATAGGGAGGCCCGAAAATAAAACATTACAGTAATCGAGACGAGATGTAACGAACGCATGGATAATGATCTCAGCATCGCTTGTGGACGAAATGGAACAAATTTTATCGATATTACGGAGATGAAAGAAGGCCGTTTTAGTAACACTCTTAATGTGTGACTCAAACGAGAGAGTTGGGTCGAAGATAATACCCAGATTCTTTACCGAGTCGCCTTGTTTAATTGTTTGGTTGTCAAATGTTAAGGTGGTATTATTAAATAGATGTCGGTGTTGAGCAGGACCGATAATCAGCATTTCCGTTTTCTTAGCGTTGAGTTGCAAAAGTTAGCGGACATCCATTGTTTAATTTCATTAAGACACGCCTCCAGCTGACTACAATCCGGCGTGTTGGTCAGCTTTAGGGCATGTAGAGTTGAGTGTCATTACAGTGAAAGCTAACACCGTATTTGCGTATAGTTACCATTTTACAGACATCCCTGCCATTTTAATGTTGGTTACAATGGAAATATATTGACACCAGTGTGCATATGTAGACAAGCCCTTTTCCATAAAATGTTTCCTCCTTTGTCTGATTGAACCTCCCCATTGATGAATTGGTTTGTTTGTAATAATGACTGATCAAGTTAATCACCGACTGACCAACTACAGAGAACCTTTATACAACAAATCATAAAGTGGAAAAAGTCTAATTGAGCATGTATTATTTGTTTTATGGCAGTTCGGCACGGTAAGGAGACATACTTAATTTGAATACAATCTGGAATAAAGTAGAAACTGTGGTGTAAAATACAATGTCAGGAGATAAGGCATGCAGTGGCAACAAGGTAAGCTAATGTTAGTGCAATCGATGCCAACCTGTGTGACAGTACAGTACATTGTGTAAATCTTTCTTCACAACACCTTAAAGAGGAAATGCACTTTTTTGTTTTTAATTTTACCTATCGTTTTTATTATTATTATTATTATTATTATTAGCCTTTATTTAACCAGGTAAAATCCCAAGGGAGACCTGGCCAAGAGGGCAGCAGCAAGGTTACATTAAAAACAGTAAACAAATACATAAAACATCACATTTACGACATTAAAACTTGCTCACATAACACATGTGCATACAGACAAGGTAGACTGCAGTCCTTTCACAGAAGCTTTAAACTCATTCAACGTAACAAGGGTTTGAAGTTTAACATTCGATTGTAGGTTATTCCAAGCCTTCGGTGCTGAAAACCTAAATGCTTTCTTGCCCAGTTCAGTTCTTACTTTGGGGACGACAAATTGCAGAACATTCATTGAACGAAGATTGTGACTTCCTTGTTTCTTTGTTAAAAGACAAGACAGATAAGATGGAGTGACACCCAGAATGGTTTTGTAGATGAAAACATACCAATGATTGAGGCGTCGAGCACATAAAGATGTCCAGTTAACCATTGAGTATAATACGCAATGGTGAGTAAGGGGAGCGCAGTTGGTGATAAATCTCAGTGCACCGTGGTACACACTATCCAGCTTGTGGAGACAACCAGCAGTAGCATTCATGTACAACACATCTCCATAGTCAATAACAGGTAAGAACGTTGTTTCCACCAATTTCTGTTTCACAGTAAAAGAAAAGCAAGACTTGTTTCTATAATAAAATCCCAGTAAAAGTTTCAGTTTTTTTACAACATACTGAATGTGCTCCTTAAAACTCAAGTGGTCATCAATTAAAAATCCTTAATATTTAAAAGCACATACTAACATAATTTGTTGCCCATTTCTTGTTAAAATGTTCTCACACAGTGCTGATCTTACAGTTTTTGATGTGGTAAAGAACATACACTTTGTTTTCTCTGCATTTAAAACCAGTTGAAGATAGCAAAGTTGTTCTTGAACTCTGTCAAATGCATGTTGTAGATATTTAAAGGCCTCAGCAGGAGTGGGTGCTGTACAGTATATGACAGTATCATCAGCATAGAAATGGAAAGTTGAGTTCGGAATATTCTGTCTAAGATTATTTATGTAAATAGTGAATAATAATGGGCCCAACACAGAACCTTGAGGGACACCCTTTTTCACTTGCAGTACGTCCGAGGAGGAACCTTCTATCTGAACAGCCTGAGTTCTACTTGTGAGGTAATTTGCAAACCATCCAACTGCTTGCTGAGAAAAACCAATAGCTGAAAGACGTTTGATTAAAATGACATGATCAACAGTATCAAATGCCTTTGAAAAGTCAATAAAGAGGGACAGACAGCACTGCTTCTTGTCAAGAGCTTCAGTTACATCATTTATAAACTTCATAGCAGCAGTAACAGTACTGTGATTTCTGCGAAAACCTGACTGAAATGGTGACAGGATAAAGTTGGTGTCCAAAAAGTCTTTTATCTGTTCACTGATAAGGGATTCAAGCACTTTTGCCAGAACAGAGAGTTTAGAGATCGGTCTGTAATTATTTAGATTACTAGGGTCACCTCCTTTTAATAGGGGGATTACAAGGGCAGATTTCCAATCCAAAGGGATTTCATTTGAAATTAGAGTAAGGTTAAAAATGTGAGTCAGTGGTTCAGCTATAATTTCAGCTGCCAACTTTAAAAAGATCGGCTCCAACTTATCTGAGCCAGCTGGCTTTCTAGGTTTAAGTTGCTTTAGAGCCCTCATGACCTCTGTTGTGGTAAAGGGCGTAAAGTTAAAAACCTGGGTATTTTCAACGGTTCTTTCCGGAGTTAGCGGAACTTCAGTAGAGTTGTCAGAATTGTAGAGAAAACCAGAGGAAATAAAATGATTATTAAAATGACTACCCATTTCTCTTCTGTCACTTACTCTGACACCATCAACAAGTATACTAGGTGGGAGATTGACTGAATTACAGCAGCCGGACAAAGATTTGATGATTTTCCAAAACTTCTTTGGGTGTTTGAGGTTTTCTGTTGTTGTGGAGAAATAAAATTCTGATTTGACTTTCCGAATGAGAGAAGTAAATTGATTTCTTAATTGTCTAAAATTCAACCAATCCGCTTCTAACCCTGACTTGCGTGCCCTGGCCCAAGCAGCATTACGCTCATGCAATACATCTGACAGGTCTGATGTAAACCACTGATTGTCACGACCTTTAACCCTAAATTTTCTAAAAGGGGCATGTTTGTTCACTATACTCAAGAAGTTTTCGTGAAAATATTTCCAACCCAGTTCAACATTATCAAAAAGAGCAATTCTATCCCAATTAAAAAGATGCAAGTCATGTAAAAAAGCTTGCATCTCAAATAATTTCATATTACGTTTTTCAACAAGACGAGGCTTGCTTTTAGGAATCCTTGTGTCTCGCACTACTGCAATCACACAATGATCACCCACATCATTAGGGAAAACACCAGATGCAACAAATTTAAAGGGCATATTCGTTAGAATTAAGTCAATGAGTGTAGCTTTTTGAGGGCATTTAGGATTAGGTCTTGTAGCTGAGTTGATTAATTGTGTTAAATTTAGAGATTCACACTGTGCTTTCAAAGAGTCAGACACAGATGTGAGCCAGTCCCAGTTCAGATCACCAACCATCACTATTTCATTGTATTTCAGTTGAGACAGAAGCTTCGCAAGAGTAGATAGAGAATTACTAGGGGCAGATGGAGGCCTATAACACCCCACTACCATAATGTGGTGATTTCTAGCTAATTCAATTTCAAGTGCTAACAGTTCAAGTTCTTTACTTACTGATTCAGAGAGGACTAATTTAACATCAAACCTCTGCTTAATATATATGGCCACTCCGCCACCTTTTCTTTGTCGGTCAGTACGATAGGCATTATAGCCATGAATGTAAATATCTTTATCAAGCACAGATTGTTTAAGCCAAGTCTCAGATAAGACTACAATATCAGCATTTGTTGAGTTTATCCAGATCTTTATCATATCAAGTTTAGGGAGTAAACTCCGAACATTGATATGAATAATCCCAAGACCAGATCTAGTTTTAAAATCTGCAGGTGTAAAACATTGTGTAGGTGTATCAGGGCCTGGATTAGTCTCAACATTTCCTGAGAGCAATAACAATAATATAACTAAACATTTGCGCTTAAAGTTACCATCTTTTGAGTCTGTCTTTAATCTGTGAAAGTAAGTGCTTATAATAGGGGAGGATGCAGTAATGTTGACGTGATCTTTCAAAACAAGGAAACAATAAGAATGAATGGACACTACCATAGTATGCAGCCATTTTGTTTTGTCCAAAGTCACAGAAATCTTCAACTGAGATAAGGCCGAGGTTATTTTATAGTTGCCACTATGATGAAATGTCAAATTATCAAAGTTGTCATTTTAATCCTTATGAGAGACAAAAACACATTTTTTGTTTTGTTTTGCATTTTAATTTGATGTTAATTTGTTCTAGGTGGGTAGCAATGCTGCTAATGGGAGCAATCCATTCTGTCTTTTAAGGCTATGTCTACACCAAGCCGGATAACCCCTTAAAAACGAATACCGTAATTTCCGGACTATAAGCCGCTACTTTTTCCCCTCGTTTTGGTCCCTGCGGCTTATACAACGGTGCGGCTTATATACGGCCTGTTCTTCTCCGACACCGACGAAGAGGATTTCGGTGGTTTTAGTACGCAGGAGGAAGACGATGACACAATGATTAAAGACTGGTTATTTTGATAACGTACGTGCGAGCACTTTGTATTACTTTGCACCGTTGTATTATTTGTACTCTGCACGAATGCTGTTCGCCATGTCAAAGATGTGAAAGTTTGATTGAATGATTGAAAGATTTATAGTTAATAAATGGGACGCTTTGCGTTCCCAAACAGTCATCTATGTATGTCCCGACAATCCCCTCCGTAGTAGCAGGAACCCCTATATACTACGGTAATTACACATCAAAACCCTGCAGCTTATAGTCGGGTGCGGCTTATATATGGAGCAATCTGTATTTTCCCCTAAATTTAGCTGGTGCGGCTTATAGGTGCGGCTTATAGTCCGGAAATTACGGTAATTGTTTAGCCTAAGCCACACTAATTCATCGTTTAAGGTTCCCCTCCTTAGATATTTTTTTACACGGGTAATTGCGCCGTCTAGCTTTGTATGGACTCATTGATCGTTTACAAACTGAGTTTGGAGAGGAAGTGACGCCAGAAAGACCGCGCCCCACACAGGAAGTGATGTCAGAAAGAACGCGCCACAGCCAGCTTCATAATAAAGCTGTTTTGTAACTCGGAACTAACCACTGGAAATATAGAGGCGAGTCATCCAGTCATGCCCGTGTTTCTCCTTCCGTCTGTACAGACGCTTGTGGAAATCACAAATGAATACCTTATGAGAAGAAAATTGCAGCTATTTCGGATACAACAAATCTCAGACGGCATGAGAACCTTCAAATGTCCGTACTAGGTCGCGTTGCGCTGGCGGACGGAGGGGGCGAGGGGGTCTTAAACGACCATTGTGTGTGTGGACAAGAATAAGGTTAGGTGGGATTTACCCTGGATAACCTTAGTGTAGAAAGGGCCTAAATCACTCTAAAAATGCATCCTAAAAACCGCCAACAATACTTAAAATTAAAGTTAAAGTACCAATGATTGTCACACACACACTAGGTGTGGTGAAATTTGTCCTCTGCATTTGACCCATCCCCTTGATCACCCCCTGGGAGGTGAGGGGAGCAGTGGGCAGCAGTGGTGCCGCGCCCGGGAATCATTTTGGTGATTTAACCGACAATTCCAACCCTTGATGCTGAGTGCCAAGCAGGGAGGTAATGGGTCCCATTTTTATAGTCTTTGGTATGACTCGGCCGGGGTTTGAACTCACAACCTACCGATCTCAGGGCGGACACTCTAACCACTAGGCCACTTCATTTACATTCTGTAACCTGCATGAAAACTAAGCTGTACAGACGCTTGTGGAAATCACACATGAATAGGGCCCGACTGTTATGATCCGCTGCCTGGATCATATTCTGTTTACGTTTTCAAGTCACTTGTGTTTTCAGCACCTCTTGAGTTTGTTTGTTTCAGTTGCCATGATGACAGATTGCACTCAGCTGCCTCTGGTTAGTGTTTGAGACGCTCACCTGTTGTCCGGGCTCTAATCAGAGGGCTATTGTGCGTGACTGCTCGCTGACTGCTCGCTGTTGCGAAAAAGGTTAAGTATCGTTTTATCTGTGTGCTTTAAATTGTTTTGCAGCTTTCTTTACTACTTCCGAAACATATTTAGTAGTCCTATTTAACTTGCAAATCACCGATCTCTGTCTCACCACCCCTCCCGCAGCTAGCTAGCTGCTAAGCTAATGAAGCTAGCGCGGAGAAAGGCGGCGCCGGTCGTCGGTCGGAAGTAAGTCCCATCTTAAAACTAATTTGTATACTCTAGCCTTTAAATAGACCCCCTTTTTAGACCAGTTGATCTGCCGTTTCTTTTCTTTTCTCCTCTGCCCCCCTCTCCCTTGTGGAGGGGGAGTTACACAGGTCCGGTGGCCATGGATGAAGTGCTGGCTGTCCAGAGTCGGGACCCGGGACTCGCCTGTGCAACGGTTGGGGACATCTCTGCGCTGCTGACCCGTCTCCGCTCGGGATGGTTTCCTGCTGGCCCCACTATGGACTGGACTCTCACTATCATGTTGGATCCACTATGGGCTGGACATTCGCTGATATGTTGAATCCACTATGGACTGGACTTTCACAATATTATGTCAGACCCACTCGACATCCATTGCTTTCGGTCTCACTTAGAGGGGGGGGGGGGGTTACCCACATATGCGGTCCTCTCCAAGGTTTCTCATAGTCATTCACATCGACGTCCCACTGGGGTGAGTTTTTCCTTGCCTTTATGTGGGCTCTGTACCGAGGATGTCGTTGTGGCTTGTGCAGCCCTTTGAGACACTTGTGATTTAGGGCTATATAAATAAACATTGATTGATTGATTGATTGATTGATATTTAGTCTTTGCCCTTGCCTCACTCGGTCTGGCTTCCTAATTTGCTTTATGCAACAGTTGACGACGTTTGATTCCTGCGCTATACCTGCTAGCTTCCACGCTAGGCTATTTTGCTTGCTAGCTCCCACGCTAGCCCATTTAGTTTTTGCCTTCAGTGCTATGAGTACGTTTTTCTTTGTTCTGTCTGATTTATTCCTTAAATAAATCATTTCCTACCTGCACGCTGTGTCCGAAGCCCGTCTGCATTCCTGGGAGAACAAACCCTGCATCACGATGCGACCCGGTCGTCACACCGACATTCTTATTGTAAGTGTGAACACTGAGGAACTGTTTTTCTAGCGTAGTAACACATCGCCTTTTGACAGCATGCGATGGCATTCGCTGTAAGTTGGCTTCTGCGTCAGCAGCTGGATCACTTTTGAGTGTGTAATGCATAACACAATGCGATAGGACACCAACCTGTGCTGACTGAAAAAGCATAAACGTTCATATTACAGTATCTGTAAAGTATTTGTCCACATTTCATTTTTTGTTTGTACACAGCTAGCTTGACAGTGTATGTAGTTGTACTGACAAGCGTGTTGTTAGCGTAAACAGTTCGTCTTTTGTTGTTATGCGGTTTCTTTGTGCATTGTCCTCCTCGTAAGACACTGAAGCTTAAGCACTGAGTGAGTTATTTTTACGGCTGTCAAATTTAACGCGATAATAGCGTGTTAACTATAAGTTCCCTTAAAGGCCTACTGAAACCCACTACTACCGACCACACAGTCTGATAGTTTATATATCAATGATGAAATCTTAACATTGCAACACATGCCAATATGGCCGGGTTAACTTATAAAGTGCAATTTTAAATTTCCCGCTAAAGTTCCGGTTGAAAACGTCTAGATATGATGACGTATGTGCGTGACGTCAATCATTGGACGCCATTGAGTCCAATACAAAAAGCTCTGCTTTCATCTCAAAATTCCACAGTATTCTGGACATCTGTGTTGGTGAATCTTTTGCAATTTGTTTAATGAACAATGAAGACTGCAAAGAACAAAGTTGTAGGTGGGATCGGTGTATTAGCGGCTGGCTGCAGCAACACAAACAGGAGGACTTTGAGGTGGGTAGCAGACGCGCTATCCGACGCTAGCCGCCGACCGCATCGGTGATCGGGTGAAGTCCTTCGTCGCACCGTCGATCGCTGGAACACAGGTGAGCACGGGTGTTGATGAGCAGATGAGGGCTGGCTGGCGTAGGGGGAGCGCTAATGTTTTTATCATAGCTCTGTGAGGTCCTGTTGCTAAGTTAACTTCAATGGCGTCGTTAGCAACAGCATTGTTAACCTTTGCCAGGCTGGAAAGCATTAACCGTGTATTTACAGGTCCATGGTTTAATAGTATTGTTGATTTTCTGTCTATCCTTCCAGTCAGGGGCTTATTTCTTTTGTTTCTATATGCAGTTAAGCCCGATGCTATCACGTTAGCTTCGTAGCTAAAGTGTTTCGCAGATGTATTGTCGTGGAGATAAAAGTCACTGTGAATGTCCATTTCGCGTTCTCGACTCTCATTTTCAAGAGGATATAGTATCCGAGGTGGTTTAAAATACAAATCTGTGATCCACAATAGAAAAAGGAGAGAGTGTGGAATCCAATGAGCCAGCGTGTACCTAAGTTACGGTCAGAGCGAAAAAAGATGCGTCCTGCACTGCACTCTAGTCCTTCACTCTCACGTTCCTCATCCACAAATCTTTCATCCTCGCTCAAATTAATGGGGTAATCGTCGCTTTCTCGGTCCGAATCGCTCTCGCTGCATTGAAAACAATGGGGAAATGTGAGGAGCCTTTCAACCTTTGACGTCACGCTACTTCAGGTACAGGCAAGGCTTTTTTTATCAGCAACCAAAAGTTGCAAACATTATCGTCGATGTTCTCTACTAAATCCTTTCAGCAAAAATATGGCAATATCGCGAAATGATCAAGTATGACACATAGAATGGATCTGCTATCCCCGTTTAATTAAAACAATTTCATTTCAGTAGGCTTTTAACGGAATCATTTTTTAAAACATATTTTTTGGCCCTCGGGCCGTTCCGTGGGAAACATGGCTGCGTTCACGATTTACTTGTAGCCGGAGGATGTTTCCCTCCTCGCCCATGTTTGGCACTGTGCCTGTCTTTCCAGCCACTGATTGCTACTGATTGCTGGGCGGAGCCATGTGCACCTCTGAAAGCAGGTGTGTGGCCGCCTTTTCTTTCGCTCCCTGCTGGCTCCCGTGGTGGCTGTGGCTTGTCGTGCCAGCTTCACTCAGCTTGGCAGCTTGAATCCACTGTTTGATCCCCATTTGGTGTGGCCGTCTGTCACCGCCGTTGAGGCACATACATCTCCTTTACCCCACACTTGACTGCTTGGTCGGGGGGAGACAGTTAAGTTAAAAGTTAAAGTACCAATGATTGTCACACACACACTAGGTGTGGTGAAATGTGTCCTCTGCATTCGACCCATCCCCTTGTTCACCTCCTGGGAGGTGAGGGGAGCAGTGAGCAGCAGCGGAGGCCGCGCTCGGGAATCATTTTTGGTTATTTAACCCCCAATTCCACACCTTGATGCTGAGTGCCAAGCAGGGAGGTAATGGCTCCCATTTTTATAGTCTTTGGTATGACTCGGCCGGGGTTTGAACTCACAACCTTCCAATCTCAGGGCGGACACTCTAACCACTAGGCCACTGAGTAGGACAGAACAGGAACGGCCTGCTGTAGCCCTGCTGTATCCGGCTAAAACCATCACGCCTGGAAGCTGACTTCTCTTTAGTCTGGGTTCCTTGTTTTATTCCTTCAGTTTGGCTTTTTGCTCTCTGTTTTAGATTGTTTATATAGTTCAGGGCCCAACTCTGATTGCCACCTCGGCCTGCTCCATTCTCTGGCCAGGGCCGTGTCTAAGGGCTGCTCTGGGGGCCTATCACCCACGCCCAGAAATGATGATTATCAATATATTTTACATATTTGTTTCTTTTGCTTTCTTAGATTTATTTTGGATTGGTTCGTAAATTTCCTTCGTCATTTATCGTGTTAAATTGCTTTAGTTATTTCTATTTCCTTACATTTGATTTAAATTGTTGTTTGTTAAACTGCTTATTTTGCAAATTATTTCATTGTGTTCTGTTTAGTCAACACCATTTTTGTTTAACCCCTTAGGCATGTTTTGTTAATCTTTGTTTAGTGTTTTGTTTCAGGTGCTGGTAGCTGACAGCGGCAGTATAAACCTTGGTAGTGCAGTGTCACGGGTGGTTCATTTTGAGCGTCCTTTCTCCCTTTTTGGTTTCCTGCCGCCTGGTAAGCCACAGCCCTGAACTTTTATTCACTTTCTTGCCCAAGTGGTTGCTTTATTGTTTAAGTGTATGTGTGACATTTTGTTTTTTTCTTTAATTTAGTTAATAAAGTTTGGTTACTTTTAAATTATCAACTGTCTCTTGCCCAGTGGTATTTCTGAGCCTGTGTGCTATTGTCTAGTTCAAATCTCAAGCTTAGTATTTCACCCCAGGCGGTGTTGTCTGACACGTACATTCTCGCCACATACTGATGAGCCACAAACGGAAAAATAGCGAGCAGAAATGGACAAAGAAAAGGGTACAACCAGAAATGACTATTTTTTGCCCGTCACGGGTGGTGCGTCACTTCCGTGTTTACATTAAAGTTAAAGTTAAAGTACCAATGATTATCACACACACACTAGGTGTGGTGAAATTATTCTCTGCATTTGACCCACCACCCTTAATCGGTGAGGGGAGCAGTGAGCAGCAGCGGTGGCCGTGATTTAACCCCCAATTCCAACCCTTGATGCTGAGTGCCAAGCAGGGAGGTAATGGGTCCCATTTTTATAGTCTTTGGTAGGACTCGGCCGGGGTTTGAACTCACAACCTACCGATCTCAGGTAGGCTAACCACTAGGCCACTGAGTAAGTTTAAGTTAAGTTACACACAGTTAAGTCACAGTTAAGGTGCATTGATAATTCCATAACATTTACATTGTTACTGTGACTACTTTGGTAAGATGACATAAAATCTCAATAAAAATGAAAGATGGTTGGCAAGAAGTCGAAAGGGGACTTTTTTGATTATTCCAACAATCAGGTCTGACATCAAACCATGTCAAAACATATTTGCAAACCAATCACACTTTTCCGGTAGGAGTCTTTGAATGTTTTTTTAAGAGCTTTATAGGCAGAATAGTACAGAACAGAATAGAAAACCTGCTCAGTGGCCTTATGGTTAGAGTGTTCGCCCTGAGATCGGTGACTTCAAACCCCGGCCGAGTCATACCAAACACTATACAAATGGGAGCCATTACCTCCCTGCTTGACACTCAGCATTAAAGGTGGGAATTCGGGGTTAAATCACCAAAAAAATGATTCCCGAGCGCGGCCACCGCTGCTGCTCACTGCTGCCCTCACCTCCCAGGGGGTGGAACAAGGGTATGGGTCAAATGCAGAGAGTAATTTCACCACACCTAGTGTGTGTGTGACTATCAGTGGTACTTTAACTAACTTTAATAGAGCGGCTCCCGCAGGCTTCATTGTAAGCTGACTTTTAATAGCATTTATTAACTATTTAGAATGTATTAAAAAAATACATCCATTGTCATGTCTTTCATAATGATTGTGAACGATAGGCAAAATTGTCCCCCAAAAAAGTGCAGTTCCCCTTTAAAACTTGATAATTAATCGTTTGAGGGTACAATGATGTAAAATCATATCTATTAACGATTATGGCAATTGATTTTGAGTACACCTCCAGGCAACTTCAACCCTAAACTAACACCCTCCCCGGATTGTTAATAATCAAATGTAAATAATCAAATGTAGATACTTTTTCTTATGCCTTCTGATCTCTCTCTCTCTCTCTCTCTCTCTCTCTCTCTCTCTCTCTCTCTCTCTCTCTCTCTCTCTCTCTCTCTCTCTCTCTCTCTCTCTCTCTCTCTCTCTCTCTCTCTCTCTCTCTCTCTCTCTCTCTCTCTCTCTCTCTCTCTCTCTCTCTCTCTCCACTACTTGCTGTACATATCCTACCAAGTCAGACCTACACTGTTTCAATGTCCATTTCTATGTTCTCAATTGTTGATGACTGAAGTAATGATAACAACCAAACCTAACTCCCCCTCCACATCCCACACCCCGGATTGTAAATAATGTAAATAATTCAATGTATATACCCTGATGATTATCTTGTGTGATGACTGTATTATGATGATAGTATATATCTGATAGTATATATCTGTATCATGAATCAATTTAAGTGGACCCCGACTTAAACAAGTTGAAAAACGTATTCGAGTGTTACCATTTAGTGGTCAATTGTACGGAATATGTACTTCACTGTGCAACCTACTAATAAAAGTGTCAATCAAGCAATCAACTACAAACAAAATGCCATTAATCGCGATTAAATACTTTAATTGTTTTGACTAAAATACTGTTTTCAGCAATATGCATATATGTGGTATACCGATGCATACTACTAGCAGGCTTGACTTCTTTCACTTCCCTTGTACTTCGTCCCTCGATTGAGGAGTATCCTGCCTCCTGCTGATACGGAAGACTTTCTAACTGCTTTTCTGTTCTTCACATAATCCAGCATTTCAAATGTATTTCCATGTGATCTAGCAAAGCAAATGTTCACTCTGCCCTACATGTGCCTTTTTTTATTTATTTATTTTATTTATTTATTTTTTATAAGTACAATCTCAATATGTTAGAAAATATAGGTCTATGAAAACATGTGGCTCTAATCATTCCTGGAGGAAGACTGAATTACCAAGAGAAGGAAGATCTGTTTGCTTTTGGTGCCACTTTAACACAGTTCCTCTGAGAAGTGCGAGAAAGAAAGGTAAGGCAGACAGGGGATTAATCAGGCTGAAAAGTATGCACTATCTTAAATACTATTCTTTCGGTATGATGTGGGCTAAAGTGCATACGGTATTGTTACACCTATAATCCTGTTGTCTGTCGAGAAAAAAAACAACTTGCAATCCAAAGCCGTCACAACCTTTTAAACGCTGGCCGCTATGCTTAAGAAAGTGATTACAATATCCTATAACAAAATCAATCACTGTATAAACACTGCTTATACCCCCTTATTGATTTCTGTGAGCCGTCAAAGTCTCGAGATCTGCTCATCCTCTTATCCTGGACAATAAGATTAAGCTGTGTAACTGGCAAATCCCCCCCACCCGAGTGTTAACTCTCCACCACAAACGTCACTTTTTTCCCCCACTTGTAGCTTGTACATAAACATTTAGATGGCAAAGCATTAGCATGGCCTCGCTGTACTCGCCCGAGATGTGCACACTTTTATTCTGCTCACGTTGCTTCTATCATATGTGTACAATATTAACAATGACTGTAAATTTGATGGTATCATGCACCACTCTATTTGCTCTTAATAGAAGATCAACAGTAGTGCCTTAAAAGGGTCATGTGGCTGGACAATGGGGCTATTTCACCAGGACAAGAAAGATAATAGTCTGGCATTGCTCTATGGAGCACATCCGGAATGGCTGCGTCGAATAGATGAAAAAATTTAGGTATCAGCTCAAGGGACTGATTAGGTTGCATACCACGTAACTGAAATATCATCAGCAATACCTGGGTCAGAAACTTTGCCCTGTATCATATTAAGCGCTGTCTCCTCTTTTCAATCTGCCTTTGCATTGTATTTTTTATTGGATGCAGGCAAGATGCCAAAGGAAATAAACACAGTGGTCTCACGAGGATTCAGTCGGGTTTTCTTGCAGAGTTTCTGCAAGTATTGACTTATTTGTAGAGTCTATTGTACTCACTGATGACTGAATACTACCTACTTTTCATGACGCCTTGGGAAGTCGGTGACATTCTTGTTGTCGAAAAATAGTCCAGTTTGAACATTACAGCTCGGATGAGGCCTTTTTCCACCAAAAGTTCAGGATCCTTTGGTTCCTGGATCTATAAGTTCCTGTAGAAGTCTGTGGTTTGTGTTTTCACCACATTTCACAGTTCAGGGTAGTTTATACAAATCCGGCTGATGACACACGGAGCAGTGGTTTGCTATATTTCTATACTGATACTATGTACATAAACAGACAATATTAAGTCACAGTTCATTTACTTAAAAGTAAATAAAATACAAAGAAATCATATACAAAACGATATGATTGATAAAATAAAGTGTACCGAATTGTTCATAAAAGTCAGGCTTTTGTCCGCAATGTCCAACATTCAGAGAGTCGTCCTCTTAGTGAATGATGCATTTCAGCTTTAAATGACAATATATAAATGATAAATGTCAGTGTTTAGCTCACGCCGACAACAGCGTTAGCTTGTTAGCATTAGAATTATGTTCTTGGTCACTTGGAAAAGTCCCACCGAGCCAGGAGGAACTCTGAATGGTTTCGTAAGAACTAAATGTACCCGGGTAGTTTTTGGTGGAAACTCAGAGGGAATTTAATTTCCCTTTGTAAGTGGGGAAGTTCCTGAAAAAGTTCCTGTGGTGGGAAAGACCCTATAGTGCCTAACTTTTTAACAGTTTACAATCCAAAGTGCACACTGGCAGACTACTGTACCATATAGTGTATCTGCCACTATGAGGTAATCTACCCTACACACACACACACACATACACACACACACATACATATACAGTATATATATATATATATATATATATATATATATATATATATATATATATATATATATATATATATATATATATATATATACATATACAGTACATATATATACACAGTATATATATACAGTATATATATATATATATATATAATATATATATATATATATATATATATATATATATATATATATATATATATATATATATATATATATATATATATATACTGTATACATATTTTCATATAGATATAGATATATGTATAGATATTAGAAACAGACATTTATTGTAAACATGTTTAATAAAAATACAAGCATGTTTAACGAGTATACATTCCGTTCTTTCTTTCTTAAAATAAGTTGGTGTATTACCCATTTCTAATTATTTGCATTGATTGGAATCAGACATGATTTAAAGTGGTAATAAGTTCCACAACTTCGAGTTCACATTATGCAGTAAAACAAAAGTTCTCCTCTCTTTCCAATACCACATGATGTGGTTGGTTTTTAGCTTATTATTTGTCCAGCTTCCATCCTCTTTTGTATACCCCTTAAAAGTAGCTAAAATGAAATATTGGAGGCTAACTCTGCCTCGCCAGCTTGTATACGCTAGTTTTCTGAGACCCTTATTTTGTTAATGCAGGCAGGATGGAGCAGCACTTTTATTGTGACACCAGGAACTTTGCGGTCGGTCTTTACATTACGGCGGTACGGAGAGAGAGTCTGTGTTGAAATAAAATGTGTTTCTCGGATTACTACCGGTCTTTTTTTTTTTCATAAAGAGCTCGCAGCAGCTTGCGGAAATCTTGCGATCCTTGGGTGCCGTGAATGTCAATCAAGTGATAAAAGTGTCTTAGTGAAGATTGATGATCAGTAATTTGTAGGTCTATTTTTTTTTAATGCCTGCCGTTCGACTGACACGCCCTCTGCGATCTACCGGTAGCTCACGATCAACCTAGTGGGCACACTTGACGTAAACGGTCACGGGCTGGCTTGGGTGTTGTGTTGGTCGTGACCCTAGAATGCAGAGATGGCAGGCGAAGTGGAGGTCAAATGTATTAACAAAAATAAAGAAATAGTGCAGCAGGGAAATGCACAGAAAGCATAGGGAAAGCTATGCAGGTTTAGATGCAAAGCAAAGCAAAAGTCTTTGATTCCCACTGGGCTCAGAGGGCATACAAAAAACCCACTCTGATTGGCAAGCAGGAACATGGATTGCTATAAAGGGATAGGGGAGAGAGCTTGTGCTCAGACAGGAAAATAAAACAAATGGAAACAAAAATAAGAGCTCTAGACAGGGACTACAAGAAAATATCAGAAACTGATAATAATTGTCATGAGAGATCATGACAATAAATGGCAGTAACCAAACCGTAGCTATCATTTCAGTGCTAAATCAATTCAATGTCACACCATACACAAAATGTACGAATTGAAGGTGGGAATGCTGAAATTCAAGACAAGTTGTCAAAGTAAAAGTGGACCTCAAAGAAAGCTCTGAAACATGAACTCTGGCCCTGTGATTCAGGGCTTGCTTTATCGTAAGATCAAGTGGATCAGTGGATCTGAGTCTAAGGTTCCGGGGGCAATAGACCTGCCTTATCAAACAACAGCAGACTCCCTGGCCAATCTCCACTTTGTCTTTGGGCAAGTCCCCACCAGTGCTGGCTGTGGCTGTTGATAAAATGTAAGCGAGGAGCCACAGAACAGCTTCGATAGGCTTTGATTTGACTTTAAAAGTGGCAAGTTCCAGAACAAATACCCAGAGACACGAGACAATCACTGCGGCATGAGTATAAAGAGAGTTTGCTTTTGCAAACATTCCCCCCACTATCTGATTGTGGGTTTCTACTTGAGTCAATATTGAGCATCAAAAGATCATTTTAAAAAAAGTGGCTACACAGCACTTTGGAGAATAACAATGGAATATAAACAATATATTCAGAGATTGACTTCCTGGCCTTACATATTTGCTGCATTACCTGGATTATTCAGTCCAAGTCTTTGATTCCCACTGGGCTCAATCAGGGATGTTTTACTTCACAAAGGCACATGCACCAGTCCACTGATAACATGCGTGTCGAGGATAGATAGAAGCAACAATAGAAATCTAATTTATGTTCAGGGAGAGAGTCCTTTGGAAGATATCAATGCATCGAGTATACGAGGATGTGTTATCCGGCAATTAATGCATTTGATTTCATTAGTGGCAGGCTGTCAGTTTGGATTTTCACTGATATCTGTCTATTACCTGACCGCTTCTATGTTAGCTACCTCTCTTTGTTTATAATGTATATTTCTCTATTTTATGCTGTCCTTTATTTATTTATTTTATTTTTTGCTGCAGCTGTTAGATATATTGTACATGGTAATTGGGATTTGTTATATATTGTATATATCATATAAAAATGTAATATAATATAATCCTATAATATATCAGTATATATTATATACTATATATATAATATGTAAATATTACATATATGTTATATTTTATATTGCTACTATGGTACATTTTTGTCTACTTAATACCTGCATTATCCTTCCCATCCTTAACCTTTCCATCCTTTGAAACTGAGCTACTGTGTGGAACAATTTCCCTAGTGGATCAATAAAGTTTGTCTAAGTCTAAGTCTAACGAGGATAGCTTTGGTGTGGACAAATTAGATTTAAAAAAAAAAAAAAAATTAAGATCACAATGGACTGTTTTTGCATGTGTAGAGTCTAGACTGCATGATGGAGCAGGGCAACACATTTCACATAAATTCGAATTGAATTAAACATTGTCAATACCATGAGTTGGTCACATAGGGGCATGTGGTCCTACTTGAAGCTAAAATGAAATATTATGAATGATTGCTTAAAAAAAGGATGGAAACATTTCTTAGAACAAATGATGTGCTACCAGTAGCAAAGAAAACAGAGGTTCACATGTGCAAATTGCACTACCCGACAGGGTAATTGGTAGGGCTGTGAATCTTTGGGTGTCCCACGATTCGATTCAATATCGATTCTTGGGGTCACGATTCGATTCAAAATCAATTTTTTTTTTATTCAACACGATTCTCGATTCAAAAACGATTGTTTCCCAATTCAAAACGATTCTTTATTCATTCAATACACAATATTTCAGCAGGATCTATCCCAGTCTGCTGACATGCAAGCAGAGTAGTAGATTTTTGTAAAAAGCTTTTATAATTGTAAAGGACAATGTTTTATCAACTGATTGCAATAATGTAAATTTGTTTTAACTATTAAATGAACCAAAAATATGACTTATTTTATCTTTGTGAAAATATTGGACACAGTGTGTTGTCAAGCTTATGAGATGTGATGCAAGTGTAAGCCACTGTGACTCTATTGTTCTTTTTTTATTTTTTATAAATGTCTAATGATAATGTCAATGAGGGATTTTTAATCACTGCTATGTTGAAATTGATAATATTCATTTTTGTTTCACTACTTTTGGTTTGTTCTGTGTCGTGTTTGTGTCTCCTCTCAATTGCTCTGTTTATTGCAGTTCTGAGTGTTGCTGGGTTGGGTTTGGTTTTGGAATTGGATTGCATTGCTATGGTATTGCTGTGTAAGGTTTTGTTGGATTGATTAATTTAAAAAAAATAAAATAAAAATACAAATAAAAAAAAGAAATTTTAAATTAAAAAAAATAAAAATCGATTTTTTAAAAATGAGAATCGATTCTGAATCGCACAACATGAGAATCGCGATTCGAATTCGAATCGATTTTTTCCCACACCCCTAGTAATTGGTCTGTCTCCTTTATCTAGCATCTTAGTTCTAAAGCCTTGTATTTGAAAAAAAAAAAAGACTTCAATTAAAGGACATTCTGAGTAAATGGTAGACGCACATACACTGTACATCATCTGCATAGGTGTACGGTATGTACACTATTGGACAAATATGCTCAAAATGGTTCATTATGTGTTCTTATTCATATACTTTTTGAATTTTCTTGTAATCAGACAATATTTTTGGTACATTAGATGTAGAAATTCTATCTAATATACCGAAAATATTGTCTGATTACAAGAACATTTGAAAAGTATTGGACAGATATGTTGTCCGTTTACAGGTTATGAGGCTGTAACAATGACAATTTCCAAGTTTTTGTAATCAAAAAGTTAATGGTTATAATTATTATCTTGGTTTTGTTGAATGTGCTCAAAAAGTACTTACTGTATACACACACTGAAATCTTTTTACCAAATTGTATTTAAAAATGTAATAACATTGACAAACAATATACTTTCTTGGCAGAAGAAACATTAAATATTGTTCAAATTCCAACTGACTCGATTGGAGGAACTATAAAGGTAGGCAAGATATTTTTATAAATATTGTCACAATGCCTCAATGATTTCATTAAACATTTTTGGGATTTTTGCAGATCCCAAATACATAAAACCAGGTACCAATAGGTAAGGAAAGTTGGTTTTGCACAATTGATCCCTCTTAAGAGCTGTATTATTTGAGTGTTAAAATGTGTTTATCCTCTTCAGTTTTCATTCATAAAGGTTTTGGAGTGTTTCCTAATCAAAAAGACAAAACAAGTGTTGCATGTCTTGTTTATGTAACGTCAAGCGTGTTCACTTCCAGTTATAGACATTGTGTAATATTCCTGGGTATAGATTGATAACTCTGTTCCAAAAAGAGCAGAGCCTGTAAATTCCATGTGCACAATTCAATATCTTAGTTGGGTTATGATGCCTGTAATGTGGAAAGACATTAACATGTGTTGTATTCATTAACATAGCAAGCAATTAGAGCGCTAGTTTGCTTCTCCAGGAAATGAGCAGTGTACTGTCAGTTCATCAAAATGCAGTATCAATCGCGATATTACCATAATTTGAATTTAAAATGCTAATACTAACCATAGAGAGTTTTACAGCAATCAATCTTTAACGCCAGTAATTGTTACATCCCTACAGTAATATTTGCCCTTGGAGAAAAGTGTAATCGACACCTCAAGAGGTAGCCATACAAATTTAAAAATGACTTCACCACAACTTCTGTTTCCAGATTAAGGGTGAACTCTACTAAAAGACCAAACCAAAGCTAATCCAGGCGCATTATTGCAAACACGGAATGCGAACATGGGGAGTGCTCAGAGAGTATGGGGTATCGGACTGTCTGATTGTGGCGGTCCGCTCCCTGTATGATCATTGTCAGAGCTTTGCCGGCCGCAAGTCGGACCCGTTTCCAGTGAGGGTTGGACTCTGCCGAGGCTGCCTTTTGTCACCGATTCTGTTCATAACTTTTATGGACAGAATTTCTAGGCGCAGTCAGGGTGTTGAGGGGATCTGGTTTGGTGGCTGCAGGATTAGGTCTCTGCTTTTTGCAGATGATGTGGTCCTGATGGCTTCATCTGGCCAGGATCTTCAGCTATCACTGGGTCGGTTCGCAGCCGAGTTTGAAGCGACTGGGATGGGAATCAGCACATCTATGTCCGAGTCCATGGTTCTTGTCCGGAAAAGGGTAGAGTGCCAACTCCGGGTTGGGGACGAGATCTTGCCCCAAGTGGAGGAGTTCAAGTACCTCGGAGTCTTGTTCCCGAGTGAGGGAAGAGTGGATCATGAGATCGACAGGCGGATCGGTGCGGCGTCTTCAGTAATGCGGACGCTGTATCGATCCGTTGTGGTGAAGAAGGAGCTGAGCCGGAGACAAAGCTCTCAATTTACCGGTCGATCTACGTTCTAATCCTCACCAATGGTCATGAACTTTGGGTTATGACCGAAAGGACAAGATCACGGGTACAGGCAGCCAAAATGAGTTTCCTTCGCCGGGTGGCGGGGCTCTCCCTTAGAGATAGGGTAATTAGCTCTGTCATCCAGGAGGAGCTCAAAGTAAAGCCGTTGCTCCTCCACATTGAAAGGAGCCAGATGAGGTGGTTCGGGCATCTGGTCAGGATGCCACCCAAACGCCTCCCTATGAAGGTGTTTTGGGCACGTCCAACTGGTAGAGGGCCACTATGTCTCCCGGCTGGCCTGGGAACGCCTCGGGATCCACCTGGAGGAGCTGGATGAAGTGGCTGGGGAGAGGGAAGTCTGGGCTTCCCTACTTAGGCTGCTGCTCCCGCGACCCGACCTCAGATAAGCAGAAGAAGATGGATGGATGGAAGGCGAACATCAAAGCTAAATATCGGAGCTGCTAGTGTCGAAATGACCACATTTCACAAGCCAGTGGTTCAGCATATGGAAACCCAGTTCTAATTTAGAGGAATTGCCCAGGATGTGACAAAGTATTTTCATGTAGTAACCTGGCGACATCCATAACAATGACCTTAAAATTAGGTGAAAAGAGTGTCAAGGTGACTATATGGGTGATATTTCATGTTAAAAAATGAAAAAGACTGCATTTAGAAGGTTGTAAACAGTGTTTTATGCCATCAATGAAAATATTAGATTTTTTTATTAATACCAATCCTCCTTCACCGGAAATCCGTTTGTCACGGTCATATCCGGCCCCATTAACCGCGATCAATGAGGGACGACTGTATTCTATCCGAGTTACTTTATGATGCTCAACCCTGAAACTTTATATACATTCAGGCTACACACAAAATCCACATTGGTCTTTCCGGTTGAATAAATCACAGAAGTGCCACTTTGATCAAAACCACTACTGAGGGAACTACTCTTTAGTTCCTCCACTTGATCAAAAAAATTTAAAAATAGGTGCATATGTACTAGGGTACATTTGTAGCCAGGGACAGCACGAAGGTAATTAACATGCATGTGTCCATCTCGAGGCGAGTTTCCTTGATTTGCGCCCGATTACACCAAAGGGACCTTTGATTTAACTGCATGGAGCTGTAAATGACGTCCCTCTGGTCCTGCTCAGCGTTGCCATTGATTGCATGCAGCCATTTGCCATTTGTGAGTTAAGTGTGCCGCAATCAGAAAGAACAGCACAAGCCTTTCTGACCTCGCCGGCCAACCAGAGAGGACTGAGTATCGAACTTCTTTCTTGTTCAATCTTCACTCATCATTGTTCTGTCAATGACTCCAGTTCCTAATTACTCTCAGGCATGAAATAAAGCTGCCTTGCAGACATACTCACTACCCTAAACAGTGCATGTTTGCATGGGCCTGCATCCCATTGCCTGGCAGCAGGGGATAAACACCATTTGTTTATTTGAATCTTTGTTTTCTAAACTGTATCTCTGCCGTCATAGAATCTCAAATTAGACAAGAGTAGCACATTTGTAGAATATAATTAACTTATCCAACGCAGGGTGACAGCATTCCACATGATAATACATTCATTTGTGAATAAAAATGTCTCCAAAGGCGAGATTTTGATAAGAGAAGCCACAAAATAACTCTTGCATTTAAAATGAAAGGAGGCGGAAGTCAATTGTAACCGGTTGGAGGAGTGATGAGAATGGTTCCTTTGCCCATACATAAAACGCTTTGGGCTAATATTATCATATCATGAGAAAAAATTCAATCAAATAGGGTGAATATCCACATGATTCACCTCGACATTAATAATGACTAAATACTCCCAGTTGTGTTACATAAACACCCCTAAATAGTCAATATGGGATTGAACGCACACATCACAAGTTAAGTTCTGGTTCTACTTTCTGATTGTTAAGAATTGTAATAACCATGTCCTACTTGATAGTTCAAAAGTCAGGATCGACTTAAAGGGAAACTGCGCTTTGTTTTGAAATGTTGCCTATCGTTCACAATCTTTATGATAGACAAGACGAGGGATGCTTATTTTAATGCATTCTAACTCCTAAATAAACGTAAATAAAAGTCTGCTTACATTGGAGCCAATGAAAGATCCTTTACTGTGCCCTCAAAGCCCTCTAGTTAAACATCCAAATAGCACCAACAATACTCCATTTACATTTCTTGACTTGAATATTAACCAAGTATTAGTGATATTGTTATTATAAGCGCTAACGCAGAACAACCATTTATAGTGGCCGCAATCACAGAGCAGTAACTAGCTTGTGTGGTGATGTTGACATCATTGGCTGGTAAGTTGCTCTCACCTGAGAGCTCGTGGAAGCTCGTTCTAGATTATAAATAATGCCTTTCACCTTGATAGTAGAAGGATGAGGACATAATCAGAGAAGTTGGTCAACTTTGACAGTCAATTTAAACCCGGTATTGGCAAGAGATACACGTGAAAAGGCGCTTAAATTATGAGTTATTCTTCATTTAAACTGGAACATATCAACATCCTAACAGTTGCCATCCTAATGACGGCAGACTTTGTACAGTAAGTGATGTCTCATTATGTTTGTTGGCTCTCATGAAATTTGCAGTGAGTTATAATCAGTGATGTTGTCGAAGGAAAAAGTGAATGTTGTGATGCATTTTTAAAATGAATGCACTGCCGTATGCTTAAAAAGAGCAAAATACGTAAATATTACATGTTATTATAAACGTGCCTTACTACCATACATACTCTCATCATGTATACAAAACCTTCAGGAAGGTGTTTGGATGTTTTTTTAAAGTGTTTTATAGGCCGAATAGAATGAGTCTCATAGGCTCCATTGTAAGCTGACTTTTAATTGTGTGTCTAAATGAAATTAAACAATGGATGACCGCTAACTTCTTGTAACTCAACGCTAAGAAAACGGAAATGCTGATTATCGGTCCTGCTAGACACCGACGCCTATTTAATAATACCACCTTAATTTGACAACCAAACAATTACACAAAGCGACTCGGTAAAAAATATGGGTAATATCTTAGACCCAACTCTCTCGTTTGAGTCACACTTTAAAAGTGTTACTAAAACAGCCTTCTTTCATCTCCGTAATATCGCTAAAATGTGTTGCATTTTGTCCACCAGCGACCCTGAGATCATTATTCATGCGTTCGTTACGTCTCGTCTCGATTACTGTAACGTGTTATTTTCGGGTTTTCTTATGTCTAGCATTAAAAGATTACAGTTGGTACAAAATGCGGCTGCTGGGCTTTTGACAAGAACAAGAAAGTTTGATCATATTACGCCTAGACTGGCTCACCTGCACTGGCTTCCTGTGCACTTAAGATGTGACTATAAGGTTGTACTACTTATGTATAAAATATGACACGGTCTAGCTCCATCCTATCTTGCTGATTGTATTGTACCATATGTCCCGGCAAGAAATCTGCGTTCTAAGAACTCCGGCTTATTAGTGATTCCCAGAGCCCCAAAAAAGTCTGCTGGCTGTAGAGCGTTTTCTATTCGGGCTCCAGTACTCTGGAATGCCCTCCCGATAACAGTTAGAGATGCTACCTCAGTAGAAGAATTTATGTCCCATCGTAAAACTCATTTGTATAATCTAGCCTTTAAATAAACCCCCCTTTTAGACCAGTTGATCTGCTCTGCCCCCCTTATCCTGCGTGGAAAGGTTATTAGGTGACCACAGATGACGCGCTAGCTATTCAAAGTCGGGGCCCGGGGTGGACCACTCATCTGTGCATCAGTTGGGGACGTCTCTGCGCTGCTGACTTGTCTCCACTCAAGATGATCCCCAGCTGGCCCCACTATGGACTGGACTCTTACACTATTAACTAGATCCACTCGACGTCCATTGCACCGGTCGCCCGGGGGGGGGGGGGGTCCCACATCTGCAGTCCTCTCCATAGTTTCTCATTGTATCCCATTGGGTTGAGTTTTTTTTGCCCTGATGTGGGATCTGAGCCGAGGATGTCATTGTGGCTTGTGTAGCCCTTTGAGACATTTGTGATTAAGGGCTATACCAATAAACTTCGATTGATTGATTGATTTATTAGAAGTTGCTGTTTTTGATGTATTATTCTTCTTCTATCCGTTTCGACGCCCATTTGAGGCCCTTAACATGCACAAAACGTTCCCAAATTTTGCAAATGTTATATTTCGGGGGTACCGAAAATTAAATTTCAAAATTGGCTCTCTAGCGTCACCCTTAAAATTAGAGAAAATTTGCCCCTCTTACCAGTTTCACGTATCAAAACAAAAATAGCTGGAGACGTCTTTTATGACGGGGCACACATAAAATAGAATAGAATATAGAATACAATAGAATATATCTTTATTGTCATTGTACAACAAAATTGTAAGCAAAAACTAATTTACTGCAAAGAACCACAAGAACCCAATTTTCGGCAACAAAAAGGGGTTGTACTTTAACAAACTCCTCCTAAGGACTTTGACCAAATGAGTCGCGGTTAAATTTACAGATACTACACATATGGTTGATGAAAAATTGCGAAAATGTTTTGCCTATGCATTAGATGTGGGCGTGGCATGGCGCCAAACTTGGCCCCGGGGGTTTTTGGCAATTTTTCTGTGAAAAAAAGGGCTCTTACTTTAACCAACTCCTCCTAGGGACTTTGGCCAAATAAGTCGCAGTTAAAATTGCAGGTACTACACATGGAGGGGATGATCAATTGCGAACAGATTTTGCCTATGACATAAAACGTGGGCGGTGCCTGGCGCCAAACTTGGCTCTGATAACTTTTGGCCTTTTTACACAAAACGTTAAAAATTCAGCTCCACAAACTCAGATTTTGATCCTTTTTGGTAGAAATGATTAGGATGACAACCTGAAGTGCCTAATGGGTCAGTACCTGTTCATACCTATTCGTAGTGGGTGGGGCCTGGCGGCGAAACTGCCCCACGCCATTACCAATCTAACTGTCATTTCCGCACTTTAGGTGATCAATAAAGGATACTAAACTGACGGATGATGATACATTGTTGCTATTGTTTGCTCGCCACAAAACACAAAACAATAATAATTTGGCTCCACAAGTTCAGATCTTGGTCATGTTTGGTAGAAATTGTGTTGATGCCACCCTGAAGTGCCCAATGGTTCAATGCTTGTTCATAGCCATTCAAAGTGGGAGTAGCCTGACGGCGAAATCTACCCCAGCCATTACCAATCATTATTTCACTTTAGATGATCAGATCTTCCCCCAAACTGATATGGGGCTTTAAGGTCGGGGTCCAACCATGCCTACATTTTAATATTGATCCTACCATCACCCCCTTGTGGTGAAAAAATGTAATAAATTCCTTCCATATGCTCCAATCTTGCTAACATTTCTGATGGTGGATCACGGTAATGGGTGGGTTGCAACAGCATTGCTGCAGTGGTGCCAATATCGCCCCCTTGTGGTAGAAAATTATAACAGTCATATCTTCCTTTGACATGCTCTGATTTTCCTGGACTGTCTGATGGTGGGTTGTGGTGTAGGGTCCATCTTAACTGCAAGACAACTGTGGCGCAAATATCGCGCCCTGGTGGTGAAATACTATAATAGTCATTACTTCCTTAGACATGCACCGATCTTCCTGAAATTTTTAATGGTGGGTCAGGATATTGGGTGGTACACAACTGCATTACTAGTAAGGTCAGGGTCCAACCATGCCTAGATTTTAATATTGAGCCCACCATTACCCCCTTGGGGTGAAACATTATCATAAATTCCTTCCACATGCTCCATTCTTGCTAACATTTCTGATGGTGGATCACGGTAATTAGTGGGTTGCAACAGAAGTGGTGCCAATATCGCCTCCTTGTGGTGGAAAATGATAACAGTCATAACTTACTCCAACATGCTTCAATCTTCCTTCCATCCATCCATTTTCTACCGCTTGTCCCTTTTTTGGGGTCGCGGGGGGTGCTGGAACCTATCTCAGCTGCATTCGGGCGGAAGGCGGGGTACACCCTGGACAAGTCGCCACCTCATCGCAGTCTTCCTGATTTTTTTTATATTGGGTCGTGGTATGGAATGGGACACAACTGCATTACTCCTGGACCACCTTTATTGCTCCCTTGTGGTGAAAAATGATACGTGCCATAACTTCCGTCCACACGCTCCGATCTTCCTGAATGTTTTTATCGTGGGTCGGGGTGTTGGGTGGGGCGTAACGGCATCAATACTGCAGCGCCTTTATCGCCCCCTTGTGTTGAAAAAATTATATGTGTCATAACTTGCGTCCACATGTTCCTAAAATTTTTGATGGTGGGTTGGGGCGTTGGGTGGAACCCAACTGCATTACTACTGTGACACCTTAATCGCCCCTTTGTAGTGACGCATTATAACTTTCATAAGTTCCGTTCACATGCTCCAATCATTCTAAAATGTGTTGTGGTGGGTCGGGGTGTTGGTTGGGACATAACAGCATCAATACTGCAGCGCCTGTGTCGCCACCTACTGGTAAAATATTATAGCTCTCCTAACTTCCGTCCACATGCTCCAATCATCCTGAAGTTTTTGATGGTGGGTCGGGGTGTTGGGTAGGACACAACTGCATTACTACTGTGGCACCTTTATCGCCTCTTTGTGGTGGAAAATTAAAACAATCATAACTTCCTCCTACATGCTCCAATCTTCCTAAAATGTTTATGTTGGGTCAAGATGTTGAGTGGGACACAACTGCATTTCTACTGTGGCACTTTTATTGCCCCTGTTGCGCTGAAAAATTATAAGCGTCATAACTTCCGTCCACATGCTCCAATCTTCCTGAAATTTTTTGGGCGGGTTGGTGCGTTGAGTGGGACGTAACGGCATCAATACTGAAGCACCTTTATTGCCCCCTTGTGTTGGGAAAAAAAAAAAAAAATTGTAACTTTTGTCCACATGCTCCAATCTTCTTGAAATGTTTCATGGTGGGTCGGAGTGCTGGTCGGGACATAACAGCATCAATACTGCAGCACCTGTATAGCCACCTAGTGGTGAAAGATTATAGCTCCCCTAACTTCAGTCTACATGCTCCGATCATCCTGATTTTTTTTTTATGGTGGGTCGAGTTGTTTGATGAGACACAACTGAAATAATGCTGTGACACTTTTAACGCCCCCTTGTGGTTAATAATTATAACTGTCATAACTTTCGTCCACATGCTCCAATTTTCTTGAGATTTTATATGTTGGGCCATGGTGTTGGGTGGGACTTAACGGCATCAATACTGCAGCGCCTATATTGCACACTTCTGGTGAAAAGTTTTAACTGTCACAACTTCCTTACACATGCTCCAATCTACCTGAATTGTTTATGTTTTGTTGGGATGTTGGGTGGGACGCAACTGCATAACTACTGTGGCACATTTGTCACCCACGAGTGGTGAAAAATTATGACTCTCCAAAATTCCGTCTACATGCTCCAATCTTCCTGAAATGTTTTATAGTGGGTCGGATTGTTGTGTGGCACGCCTATGCATAACTACTACCGCACTTTTATCGCCCCCTACTGGTGAACAAGTATAACTCTCTTAACTTCCTTCCACATGCTCAAATCTTTCCAAAATGTTTTGTAGTGGGTCCGGGCGTAGGGTGGGACCTAAATGCTTGTCGACTGCAGCACCTTTATTGCCCCCTTGTGGTAAAGAATATAACTGTCATAACTTCCTTCCACATGCTCCAAACTTCCTGTTTATGGTGGGTCGGGGTGCCGGCCGACTCGATTGAACTCTGCCGTGCAAGGGGACGAGGGCCCGTTCAACCATGCTTGCAGCTTTAATTTACTATTCAGAATGTGTGGGACGGCGTGGCGAGCTTGGTAGAGTGGCTGTGCCAGCAATCGGAGTGTTGCTGGTTACTGGGGTTCAATTCCCACCTTCTACCTTCCTCGTTGTGTCCTTGGGTGAGACACTTCATCTTTTGCCTCTGATGGCTGCTGGTTAGCGCCTTGCATGGCAGCTCCCACCATCAGTGTGTGAATGTGTGTGTGAATGGGTAAATGTGGAAATACTGTCAAAGCGCTTTGAGTACCTTGAAGGTAGAAAAGCGCTATACAAGTATAACCCATTTATCATTTAATGCATAAAAAAGAAAAACACATTGTGCTTGTTTTACGTAAGGATTGTGAATGATAGGCAACATTCCCAAATAGCGCAGATCCCCTTTAAGAGTGCTTCAACTTAAACGTCTTGAGATAAAAGCTGTCCCTCGGCTAATGGTTATGCTTTAAAAGGCCTACTGAAATGATTTTTTTTTATTTAAACGGGAATAGCAGATCCATTCTATGTGTCATACTTGATCATTTCGCGATATTGCCATATTTTTGCTGAAAGGATTTAGTAGAGAAAATCGACTATAACGTTCGCAACTTTTGCTCGCTGATAAAAAAAAAGCCTTGCCTGTACCGGAAGTAGCGTGACGTCCCAGGAGCTAGGATTCCTCACAATTCCCCATTGTTTACAATGGAGCGAGAGAGATTCGGACCGAGAAAGTGACGATTACCCCATTAATTTGAGCGAGGATGAAAGATTCGTAGATGAGGAACGTTACAGTGAAGGACTTGAGAGACAGTGATGGACGTATCTTTTTTCGCTCTGACCGTAACTTCGGTACAAGCTGGCTCATTGGATTCCACACTCTCCTTTTTCTATCGTGGATCACGGATTTGTATTTTAAACCACCTCGGATACTATATCCTCTTGAAAATGAGAGTCGAGAACGCGAAATGGACATTCAGTGCCTTTTATCTCCACGACAATACATCGGCGAAATGCTTTAGCTACGACCTAACGTGATAGCATCGTGCTTTAACTGCATATAGAAAAAAAAAATAAACCCCTGACTGGAAGGATAGATAGAAAATCAACAATACTATTAAACCGTGGACATGTAAATACACGGTTAATGCTTTCCAGGCTGGCGAAGGTTAACAATGCTGTGCTAACGACGCCATTGAAGCTAACTTAGCAACTTAGCAACCGGACCGCACGGAGCTATGCTGAAAACATTAGCTCTCCACCTACGCCAGCCAGCCCTCATCTGCTCATCAACACCCGTGCTCACCTGCGTTCCAGCGATCAGCAGAAGGACGAAGGACTTCACCCGATGCGTTTGGCGGCCCGGAGACGTAGGAAGTCAAGGTGAGGTCGGCGGCTAGCGCGTCTGCTCTCCAACAAAGTCCTCCTGGTTGTGTTGCTGTAGTCCGCTGCTAATACACCGATCCCACCTACAACTGTCTTCTTTGCAGCCTTCATTGTTCATTAAACAAATTGCAAAAGATGTCCAGAATACTGTGGAATTATGAAATGAAAACAGAGCTTTTTGTATAGGATTCTACGGGGTACCATAACTTCCGTTACTCTGACTTCGTCACGCGCATACGTCATCATACCGCGACGTTTCAGCCGGATATTTCCCGGGAAATTTTAAATGTCACTTTATAAGTTAACCCGGCCGTATTGGCATGTGTTGCAATGTTAAGATTTCATCATTGATATATAAACTATCAGACTGCGTGGTCGGTAGTAGTGGGTTTCAGTAGGCCTTTAAGTTGCAGGCAAACATTTTAGTTACAAGCATTGCCGCCATTTGTTGTCTCAGCAAAGGCCACAGTGAACCCTTTGAGATCCGCCCAAAATGTCTAGTCTTACTCATTAGCATTACTGTACCTTATAGCTAGAGATGGAAAAAACTTTGTTTTCCAACCATGGGAAGGAAGAAAGTGACTGTGAAGGTGACGTTCATTTGAGATACAAGTGTTTTAAGTTAAGACCTCCGTCACAGAATCAATTAAGCTTGTAAGTTGAGGTACTACTGGATTGACAATAATAGAATGTGTAATATGTTTTGGCAACAAGGTACAAATGAATATGATGTAACTAAATTATATTATAAATTATATTATATTCCGTCCTCTGCGCTGGACGGACGCTTTTCTGCTTGCTCTCGCTTGCTCTCGCTTCTGCTTGCATTTTTTTTTGCTACTATCTGCTGCTATTTTCTTACACAAAGAGCAACAGCTCTTGGATACTTACAAAACCAGTGGGACTATATTTTCTTTTAGATAACAGAGGCATTTTTCAATATTTTTACGACGTCCTCAACACTACGCGAGGAGGCCTACCATTCAAGATAAGCCTGAGCCCGAGCCTGTGCTACAGTGCTAAAGGTAATCAGCAGAAGATGCCTCCTTTCTCTACGGAAGATTACCACAAACTGCTACAGAAGATTTTACTGTTGGAAATAAAAATGAATCGGTTGGAAGTGAATTTAGAAGTGAATGGACAATGTGGCAACAACACCACTCTAGCACTCCTGTCGACTGAAAACACTGGACAGCACCATGCTACAACCCAGCTAACTAGCAACAATGAAGCTACGAAGAAACGGGAGGTCCCTGTAGAGGGTAATAAATCTACCAGCGAAAATCCTCCCTGGAACACACTTGGTGCGAAGCCAAAGAGAAGACCAAATCCCTGCGACAAGGGAGAATGGATATCTGGCAGGAACTAGCGCCCCGATATCTCTGACCTGACCGGCTGGCCTGCGCTACCATCTTCAGCCAGGCATACTGCGTCATCAACTCCACTGCCACGTAGGACACAGCAGCGGACAGCTGAGAAGAGGAGAACTACCAATAAACCTCCCCAGCAAGCAAGTGTCCAACTAAAGAACAGGTTTGCCCCACTGTTGATGGACAATGTATCCCCCTCTGATTGCCTGAATAACCCACCATCACCACGCAGAAGGGTAAGACCTGCTAACTTTACACCACAGAGAAAGCTAACGAGAGCTCCTGAAAATCTGATTGTGGGGGACTTTTCTGTAAAAGATATGAAAAGCAATAATAACACCAAAGTACTCTGCTTTCCGAAGGATATGGTATCTGACATGGAAAAAAGAATCCTGGAAATTGTCGCTGCACACCCAAATGTGAAAAATATCATCCTGCACATTGTTTTAATGACATTGTAAAACAACAATCAAGAGAGCTGAAAGAGCACTTCAATAAACTCTTTGAAACAGTCAGTGCTGTGAATGCTGACGTTTTTATCAGTGGTCCTCTACCCCCAATCATGAGAGGAGCTGAGAGATTCAGTAGACTTTACTCGCTGAATGAGTGGCTATCAAGTGCACTTCTTGCTCGTTCAATGCATTTTATTGACAATTTTAGCTTTTTCTGGGACTGCAGGCATCTTTTTAAGGCAGACGGACTTTGCCTAAATAAGATGGGAGTAAAGCTATTCATGAACAACATTTTTCACTTCCTGCATCTTGCATCTATCATCACTGCCAAGGACAAGAGACAAGAGGAGCCACCGAGGAAGGAAGACACAACACAGCCTATCAGGAACGTCGAAGGAGGACCGCCATTGCAAAAGGAGAACGTCGACCATGAGATACACCAGAGCAAAGAGGAGAGGTGTCTATCCTCCTCTACCGCCCCCCCCCTCCATTCTGAATGCGTGTGAAGATCCCTCCCCCACATCCCCCAAGCCATCCACGTCTCCATCTTTCTCCCTCCCTCAAGTAGACCTTTATCCCCCCTTCTCCCCCTTGGAGTTCCGGGAGCTACCCCCACTCACGCCCCGCCATACTCCGATTTTTATCCCCCTAGATCATCGCTCACCTCCACCACCCCCTCCACGAAGGTGTGCTCCACAACCCCCCAGCCATACTTCACCCTTCTCACGCCAACCCCTTACACGCCCTCAACGTCCACCTTCAGTAGTTCGTCCCAGCTCTGACGCTGCTCACTCCCCCTCCCCCTTACGGCAAACCCCGCCTCGCCCTGACAGCCGTCCTGAATATTTCTGATACAGATATCAGCTGGGCCCAAGGTTGCCTACATCAAATCATGGTACCTTCTACATTCCTGTTGTGACTACCAAGAGAGTAAACATTGGGAAACTTAGCCACCCTGCTAACCTAAACAATCTCATTCCTATTCTCTCCAAATCAAAGCCAACATCGAAGCCTGTCAATAACACCATCAGGATGCGTATGCTCAATGTCAGGTCTCTGAATAGCAAATCATTTTTAGTCAATGATTTTATTACCACTTCTAAACTTGACTTTATGTTTTTAACTGAAACATGGCTGGAAGAAAATAACAGTGCAAGCATTCTGATCGAGACAGCACCCCCCAACTATAACTTCATTGATATATGTAGATCGGGGAAAAGAGGTGGAGGGGTTGCTGCTATATTTAAAAACATGTTTCAGGGGAAACAGATGTCACTTGGTGATTTTACATCATTTGAATACCTGTGTGCTGTGTTGAAATGCTCTCCCAAAATTCTCTTGGTAATTATCTACAGGCCACCTAAATATTCTGCAAATTGTTTCGATGATTTTACTGAATTATTGTCTAGCATCTCCACTGACTTTGACTGCCTGGTTATAACTGGTGATTTTAATTTTCATATTGACGATTTAAATGACAAGGGCGCAAAATAACTTTTGACTATTTTAGACACATTTGAACTGTCTCAACATGTGAAAGAGGCTACTCATTGTAAGGGACACACTCTGGACCTGATTATCACAAAAAGTCTCAATGTTTCTGATGTTCTTGTGATTGATCCTTCATTGTCTGATCATTTCTGTGTTTTCTTTAATATTTCTGTAATTCCGGACACACAAACAGAATCAAAGAATGTCAAAAAGCGGTACATAAATGAACATGCTAATGTCCTCTTTAAAAACGCCATCTCCTCACTACCACCTCTAAACCCATGTCATGCTGATGATCTTGTAAGCAACTTTAATTCCACAATTGTGAATATCATAGATATCATTGCACCTGTTACAGTTAAAACGATTTCTGGAAAGCAAAAGGCACCCTGGAGAAAATCTGCTGCTGTAACAGCCCAGAGAAGAGAGTGCAGGAAGGCTGAACGAATCTGGCGGAATACAAAACTTCATATTCACCATGACATCTATAAAGAGAGCCTCGAGGCCTACAATTTAGTCTTAAAAAGTGCTAGAGAAACATTCTTCTCCAATATCATAAACAGCAACAGAAATAAGGCCAAAACCCTATTCGCAACCGTTGACAGACTGACTAAACCCCCAACACAAATACCAGCCGAACTCCATTCCACGCAGAAATGCAATGAGTTTGCATTCTTTTATACTGATAAAATTGAAGGCATCAGACGCACCATCAATATCTCAAGTAAAAAAGTTGGATCACCAACCCATTTAGGCAAAAGTAACACAGTAATGATGGCAAGCTGTAATGCCATAGACACTAAAACTCTAGTGGAAACGGTGACAGCTCTAAAGTCATCCACCTGCTGCCTTGATGTTTACCTACCAACTTCTTTAAGAATGTTTTTGACTGCCTATCAACAGACGTCTTGCAAATAGTTAATATTTCTATTCAATCGGGCAATTTCCCGAAGGCTTTCAAAACTGCAGTTATTAAACCTCTTCTAAAAAAGCAGAGCCTAGATGCCTCTGTTATCAACAACTACAGACCAATTTCAAATCTACCATTCATAAGTAAAATAATTGAGAAAGTTGTCCTCCAACAACTAAATCACTTCTTGGCTTCTACTGGCTGCCACAACAACTTCCAGTCAGGATTTCGACCTCTTCATAGCACAGAGACAGCCCTTCTTAAATGTATAAATGACATCCGTCTAAACACAGACTCTGGCAAAACTTCAGTATTAATGCTTTTGGACCTCAGTGCTGCATTTGACACTGTCGACCACTCAATACTTTTGGACAGGTTGGAAAACTGGGTGGGGATCTCAGGCACAGTTTTAAGCTGGTTCAAGACATATCTACAAGATAGGAACTATTTTGTTTCCATTGGTGACTTTGTATCAGAACCAACCAACGTAACGTGTGGAGTCCCCCAAGGTTCAATCTTGGGGCCGACTTCATTTAACATCTATATGCTCCCACTAGGACAAATCATGCAAAATAATAACATTGACCATCATTGCTATGCCGATGACACCCAAATCTATGTAGCGCTATCACCAAATGACTATCGCCCCATAGATATTCTGTGCCAGTGCATTGAGCAAGTCAAACACTGGGTGTGCCAAAATTTCCTACAACTAAATGAAGATAAAACTGAGATAATTGTTTTTGGTGCTAAAAAAGAAAGGTTTAAAGTCGTCCAACACCTTCAATCACTGTCCCTGAAAACCTCAAATAAAGCCAGAAATCTTGGGGTTATTTTAGATTCTGATTTACATTTCAAAAGTCACATCAAATCAGTAACAAAATCGGCCTACTATCACCTCAAAAATGTAAAAAGACTTAGAGGGCTCATGTCAGCTCAAGACTTTGAAAAACTTGTACATGCCTTTATTACCAGTAGGCTAGACTATTGTAATGGTCTCCTTGCAGGTCTTCCCAAAAAAACTGTCAGGCAGCTACAGCTTGTTCAGAACGCTGCTGCTAGAGTTCTAACAAAGACCAAAAAATGTGAGCACATTACACCAATTCTTAAATCCTTACATTGGCTCCCTGTACATCAGAGAATTGATTTCAAAATTATCCAGCTCACATATAAATCACTACATGGTCTAGGGCCCAAGTATATCACTGATATGCTCCCACTATATAAGCCCTCTAGATCACTAAGATCTTCTGAGACCAATCTGTTAGCGGTTCCAAGAGTAAACTCAAATCAAGGGAGAGCATCATTCAGTCACTATGCAACACATAGCTGGAATAAACTTCCTGAAGATGTCAGACTTTCCCCAACTCTGACTACTTTTAAAACTAGACTGAAGACTTTTATGTTCACCTTGGCTTTCAGCTAAATATTTTAATCTTTTAACTTCTAACGTCCGCACTGTTTTTATTTTTATTGTCTGCATTTTAATTTTGCTTTTATTTTCTTTCATTTCACTTTGTTGTCTGTGAAGCACTTTGAGTCTACCTTGTGTATGAAAAGCGCTATACAAATAAAGTTGCCTTGCCTAAATCAGTAATGAGATCAATCAAATTATAAATGTATTTTTATGTAAATACTACAGAAATTTTAAAATTCAAATTTGGAATGTGACCGACTGCTAATATTAGCTGCATTCGATACAATGCTAACTAATTAGCTCAGAAATCTGCGGCTCCTGGGCTGCATACAATTTGTTGTGGCTTACTTCTCAGAGCATGGAGATTTTCTTTAACACAGGAATTGGGGAAAATATATTTCAAAATTAGTTCTATAGTTTCCAACTTTCTGTTAGCCCGTGAATGTGCAAGAATGGCGCGAGTGTACGCGGTGAGAAAGACGTCTACACGAAAGAGGCATCGGCTTCTTGAGCGTGTGACCACCACGGTAAAATAGCTTTGACGACATCCCCCAAATAAAAATGTCTATAGAAAATATAGAGTTTACCACATACTATTACAGAGCAACACAATCAGGAATGTGTTACACTTGTGCACACTCCACTAATGTTTGTTGTATTCTGATCAGCTGATATTGACACGGATATCAATTCATCACTGGCACAAGTCCAAATCCCACCCTATACCAAGGCATCCACTGTCATCCCTGTCCCCAAGAGGGGAGCCATAAAATACTTAAACGACTACAGGCCAGTGGCACTGACGTATGCGGTTATAAAGTGTTTAGAAAGGCGTGTTCTCCAATAAGTCAAAGTCTGCCTCATCATTGCCACTGCTCTCAACTCAACTGTGGAACCACTGGAAATCCTGGATGCCTATGTCAGGATGCTGTTCGTCGACTACAACTCGACATTCAATACCATCATCCCTGGCATCCTTTTGGAGAAGCTTGAGCTTCCTGTGTCTATACCCCTCCTGGATAAAAAAAAACTTTTTAACCAACCGACCTCAGGCTGTTAAGGTTAGTATAATATGTTCCTCCAATCTGTCACTCAGCCCGGGCTCCTCTCAGGTCTATGCGTTGAGCCTCATCCTGTCCACCTTACTATGACTGTATCACTGTGTCCTCTTTCATACAGGCACTGGTTGGGCGGTGCACCAAGAACACCCTGAGGCTGAACACCACAAAGACCAAGGAGATGGCCATTGCTTTTAGGGCACAGAGAGGGGAACATGCTCCACTTGTAACAAATGGAGACTAGGGCCTCCTTTAAATTCCTGGTAACTTACATCTCTGAGGACCTCACATGGACTGTCAACACTTCAGCACTGGTCAAAAAGGCACAGCAGAGACTCCACTTCCTTTGTGTTCTGCGGAGGAACCAACTTGAGCATAATCTGCCGGTATGTTTTTACCACCATGGAGTCAGTGCGTAACTGTGTGTTTTGCTGCCTGCTCTGCTACAGGCATGAAGGCTGTGCAGCGGGTGACCAAGACAGCGGAGAAGATTATTGGCAGCCCCCTGCTCTCCCTAAAGCAGGGTTATTCAACTACATCATGAAGAGGGCCGTAGTTTCAAGAGCCCAAGGGCTCAAGGGTCGGACATCGAAATCTGGATGTTTCGTCAGAAAGTGCCTTCGCAGGTAATATTTTTTTGAGACTACGTTAACTTAAAGGCCTACTGAAACCCACTACTACCGACCACGCAGTCTGATAGTTTATATATCAATGATGAAATCTTAACATTGCAACACATGCCAATACGGCCGGGTTAGATTAGTAAAGTGCAATTTTAAATTTCCCGCAAAATATCCTGCTGAAAACGTCTCGGTATGATAACGTCTGCGCGTGACGTCACGGATTGTAGCGGACATTTTGGGACACCATTGTGGCCAGCTATTAAGTCGTCTGTTTTCATCGCAAAATTCCACAGTATTCTGGACATCTGCGTTAGTGAATCTTTTGCAATTTGTTTAATGAACAATGGAGACAGCAAAGAATAAATCTGTAGGTGGGAAGCGGTGTATTAGCGGCCGGCTGCAGCAACACAAACACGTAGCCGGTGTTTCATTGATTACATTCCCGAAAGATGACAGTCAAGCTTTACCATTGGCCTGTGGAGAACTGGGACAACAGAGACTCTTACCAGGAGGACTTTGAGTTGGATATGCGGTACCGTGAGTACGCAGTTGCGGCTTCCAAACATTTGATCGCTTGCCCGTATGTGCATGTCACGTACGTAACTTTGGGGACTTTGGAAAAATATATGTGCTGTATGAACTTTGCACAGGTGAACGGTACTTTGGGCTGTGGGATTGAGTGTGTTGTGCGGGTGTTTGATTTGTATTGGTGGGTTATATGGACGGGAGGGGGGAGGTGTTTGTTATGTGGGATTAATTTGTGGCATATTAAATATAAGCCTGGTTGTGTTGTGGCTAATAGAGTATATATATGTCTTGTGTTTATTTACTGTTTTAGTCATTCCCAGCTGAATATCAGGTCCCACCCGCCTCTCACAGCATCTTCCCTATCTGAATCGCGTCCACTGCCCTCTAGTCCTTCACTCTCACTTTCCTCATCCACAAATCTTTGATCCTCGCTCAAATTAATGGGGAAATCGTTGCTTTCTCGGTCCGAATCGCTCTCGCTGCTGGTGGCCATGATTGTAAACAATGTGCAGATGTGAGGCGCTCCACAACCTGTGACGTCACACTACTTCCGGTACAGGCAAGGCTTTTTTATCAGCCACCAAAAGTTGCGAACTTTATCGTCGATGTTCTCTACTAAATCCTTTCAGCAAAAATATGGCAAAGTCGCGAAATGATCAAGTTTGACACATAGAATGGACCTGGTATCCCCGTTTAAATAAGAACATCGCATTTCAGTAGGCCTTTAATGCAAAGTAAGTACATAGGCTTTTACACTGCACTGTCAATAAATTAATTATTTTGCTCTAGTTTTTGTTGAAGATTGATGTTCCTCCTTTTGAATTATTTTCCTTCCTTAGTTTTATTTCTTTACACTTCTTCTGTCATTTAGGTTTGTAAGACTAAAATTATAAACATAAAAGTATAACATCCACTGTGTATTTTACATAAATAAAATAGAATGTTTAGTGTTAATATATTCACACAATAAACTACAAATGTTTACATATTTAGAAATTACACAACATTTGTACACTAAACATTGTATGTGACTTATCACTATTAGCGTTGTCGCCCTCTATTGGTAACATTTACCACTACATGTATTAAACTGGCTTTTGACGCTACCAACACAACCAAAAATACAAAAGACATCCAAAAAAAGGATGCAAACTTTTACAAGTTTAGCATTTAAGTGTGTGTTATGTTTTGCGGCTTCATACCATTTTTCTCTAGCGGAAGAGAGGGCAAAATGGCTCTTTCAATTGTAGAGGTTGTCGACCCTTGAGCTAGCTGTTATTGTGTGGCCAATGTGATCTATGAGGCACCATCTGCAATACAAATTTAATTATTTATTTGTATTTGGCAACAATAATTTGTGGGCTGGATTTACTTCATGCGATTCCAGCCATTTAGTGTATTTTAATTATGATGTTTTTGTGTTTCACTATTGCACATTGAAGTTGTATTGCTCAGAAGTATTTCCTTCATTTTATTAAACAGGTTGATGGTCAAACAAATACACTATGTTTTGTACTTTCAAAAAACTTAAATGTTTGATTATATTTTTGCCTTTGTGTTTGATGCTCTGTGTAGTTTGATTTTATACTAGCTACTTTTAACCCTTTGGTCTGGTGCCGTCAACTGAGCCTTTTTGTTGCACCGTCTACCTAATTTTCGGTAGAATATTAAAGTATATGTTTTACTGCTAACTTGTTTGACTCCCCTTAAGGCAGGGGTCGGCAACCTTTATCACTCAAAGAGCCATTTTGACGAGTTTCACAAATTAAAGAAAACAATGGGAGCCACAAAACTATTTTGTAATTTAAAATGAAATAACACTGCATACAAAGCTTTTTTTTGCTTTGTGCTATGTTTAAACCAGGGGTCTCAGACACGCGGCCCGGGCCCGCATCTAGACAATTAAATGTAAGTGCGGCCCGCAAGTTTTAAATGAATGGCGCTTGACAGCGTCATATTTTACAACCCTCCTACTATTTCCGGGAGACACCCGAAATTTAGGGCGTGATGGCACTGCCTTAAGCGACCTCTACAGCCTGTTCGAACAGCGTACCTGCTCAGCCACATGTTGATCGGAAATCTTGCTTGCACACGTAAGTGACAGCAAGGCATACTTGTTCAACAGCCACACAGATTACACTGACGGTGCCGTATAAAACAACTTTAACACTGTTACGTTACAAATATGCGCCACACTGTGAACCCACACCAAAAAAGAATGACAAACACATTTCTGGAGAACATCCGCACCATAACACAACATAAACACACAGAACGAATACCCAGAATCCCATGCAGCCCTAACTCTCCCGGTCTACACTATACACCCCCGCTACCACCAAACCCTGCCCACCTCAACCGACGCACGGATGGGGGTGGGGAGGGGGGTTGATGTGTGGGGGGGGGTTTGGTGGTAGCGGGGGTGTATAGTGTAGACCGGGAGAGTTAGTGCTGCATGGGATTCTGGGTATTCATTCTGTTGTGTTTATGTTGTGTTACGGTGCGGATGTTCTCCAGAAATGTGTTTGTCATTCTTTTTTGGTGTGGGTTTACAGTGTGGCGCATATTTGTAACGTAACAGTGTTAAATGCGTTTTATACGGTCACCGTCAGTGTAAGCTGTGTGGCTGTTGATCTAGTATGCCTTGCAAATTAAAGCTACATACAACTTGTGGCTGGGCTGACATGCAGTTAGTTAAGGTTATAGAGGTTAATAAAAGCAGTGCCAACACGGCACGCCCGTAATTTAGTTGTTAGGGTGAAAATTGGAGAATATTTGCCCCGGGAGAATTCTAAGAGAGGCACTGAGATCCGTAAGTCCCCTGGGAAAATCGGAAGGAGCCGCGGGTTGCCAACCCCTGCCTTAAGGGATCCTAGCCGGTCACTCCTGACACTAAAAGTTGAGCAATTGTGAGATTTTACCGATCAAGCAAATTTCTTTATATTCTCATCTGTTGTTTGAAAAAAATAAAATGTATAATAATATCAAATATTTTTTAAATACATTCATCATATATTGACTGTGAAAAATAACAAGGTAACTCATGATTAATCACAATTAGAGATGGCCTATTTTTTATCAAATCAACATAAAAAACACAAGATACACTTACAATTAGTGCACAAACCCAAAAAACCTCCCTCCCAGATTTACACTCATTCACAGAAAAGGGTTGTTTCTTTCTGTTATTAATATTCTGGTTCCTACATTATATATCAATATATATCAATACAGTCTGCAAGGGATACAGTCCGTAAGCACACATGATTGTGCGTGCTGCTGGTCCACTAATAGTACTAACCTTTAACAGTTAATTTTACTAATTTTCATTAATTATTAGTTTCTATGTAACTGTTTTTATATTGTTTTACTTTCTTTTTTATTCAAGAAAATGTTTTTAATTTATTTTATTTTTTTTATTTTTTTTAAAAGGACCTTAACCTTACCATACCTGGTTGTCCAAATTAGGCATAATAATGTGTTAATTCCCCAACTGTATATATCGGTATCGGTAATTAAGAGTTGGACAATATCGGAATATCGGATATCGGCAAAAAAGCCATTATCGGACATCCCTAATCACAATACATTATTGCAGTAATCATATATAAACGCAGATTAATTACGTAATGTATTATGAATGTGCATACTCTTTTTTTTTGTGGGGGTATTTTTTCAAATTAATTTAAATTATGCAAGAAATAGTCACGATTGATCCAAATTAAAATGTGTGATTCATCTGATTTAGAAAATTATAATTTCACAATATTTCATAATATTTTTCCATTTTGTTGTGCATCAAGTTGTTGATGTCTCAAAAAACACACACACACACACACACACACACACACACACACACACACACACACACACACACACATACACACACACACACACACACTGGACCTTCAGGCTTGCATCGCCAGACCATCTGCACAAATATATGGTTGTGTCTTTGGCCTCCAGGCCTGCCCGACTACTATTTATTATTTTTGAAGACATTGATGTGGGTTTTGGTATGTCTAATAATTTCTAGGAATGTGCAACCCCAATTAACCTCAAGCTGTTTTAAGAATGATACAAAGGTAAAATTTTTATTAAAAAAAGTTAGGAATTTAGGTATTCATATTTTTTTTAATCTATAACAAAAAATATAATGCTGGTGGTTATACACACAATCGACAATACCTTTGCAGGAGTGAGACCAACACTGTAACTTTTACCTTTGACCTGTTTAATAAATGCTTGTGAAAACTTCAAGAAGACCTGACCTCTGAATTATCTGGCAAGTTATTAAATGCATGGTACAGTCTATCGCTTTTTATGTTTTGCAAAAGAAAAACATTTAAATGTAATTCCCCTAGGACACATTAGGCTTGTAACAAGAGATAGATGAATAACGCAGAGTTAAGACTTAAAGCAAGGCGGAGCTGTGGTATTTATGAAGGATTTGCAGCTCCAAAATGTGTTTATCCATATTCATTAGGTACTACACTACAAGGTGTTGCGATAGATAGACAGAGGAAGAATAGTGCTACTGCTAAGAACTGCATCTTTGGGCTCATGCAATATGTATTGGAAAGAGCTCAGAGCTGCAAAAGTGGGAGGAGAAAATGGAAATTCATACAAATTTGACGTCTGTAAAAACAGCCCCCCATGTATAAAGTGGTGGGAGAAAGTTCACAATTATTTCATAACTTCACAATAAAGACAACAACGTACGGCGCGATGTATGCATTTTGTTTGTGTGATTTATAGACCCCTATTTGTTCAGAATTGCGATATAGTTTGTTTGCATTTATTTCCACCACAGGTGCTTTTAATGCATATAAAGCAGGCTTTCCCACATGTAATCATCTCAAGACACACACTTGAAAAAACAAATTTGATTTCTCTCCAGAATCTAAATCTACATGAATACATCATGAATGTATGTACAATGATGCACACTGCAAAAAAAGAGCTGACAAAATATAAGATAAAAAGATTAGATTTTAGAAGAAAAATACTAAAAACTAGTGAAAT